>NC_061116.1:175608844-175804323 GCF_002878395.1 Capsicum annuum
ATAAAGATTCCATCTTGGGAATCACCCAATATCAACAACATGATATTGGGTGATTCCCAAGATGGAATCTTTATATGTTTTTGTGAATTCATGATATCATATGAGTTGGAAACATGTAAATTTGGTTGTTCATAATGTATAATTTGATTAATTCACCTATTCTTAAGATGTGCATGTAAGGTGTTTGATAAAATGCCTAAGGAACTAGAAATCATGCAATATAGCTAAATTGTGACCAAGTGAAGGATTCATGATATGCCCTTACTTTTCAATGACTTATATGGTGTTAATGTGCCTTGTAAATGTTGTTGGAATACTCATGAACTATTCTTATGAGACTATGCTATGTTTACTTGCAAATCCTACTTATGAACAAGATGCATGTAACCATGCAATCCACATGAACTTCCATGCTATTAGTATGTGTTGCCAATATTATTATGTGACGAACATGATATTAAGATCGTGCAAGTACTTCCATGTGATATGAAATCCTTTCCATGCAATACATTGTTGATAACCATGCATAGTATGAGATCCCTACTTATGATATTATAAATTAGGGACTCTACTCTTATGATCAAGTCAGTCATGTGCGTCAGTTTCCTTCCATCGAGTCCTGGGGGTACTTGTACCCAAAAACTATAGATGTGTGCCTAGATCCATGTCAGAAGAAGGTCTAGTTTTAGTAGTCAGAACCTTGCGAGAAGTGGTTTTAGGAGTTGAAGACTCGACTCACCTCAGCTCTAGTTTTAGCACTTGCCGACGGTTCTGATGGCTTCGTAGGATATTATGATGCATCCAAATTAGGTTTAGGTTATGTGCTCATGCAGCATGATAGAGTCATAGCCTACGCCTCCAGACAGTTAAATCCCCATGAGAAAAATTATCCTACTCATGACCTTGAGTTAGCATCAGTTGTCTTTGCCTTAAAGATTTAGAGGCATTATCTATACGGTGTTCATGTAGATGTCTTCATAGATCATAAGAGCCTTCAGTATATTTTTTCCCAGAAAGATCTCAATCTTCATCAGAGAAGATGGTTAGAGCTCTTGAAGAATTATGACATAAGTTTCCTTTATCATCCTGGCAAGGCCAATGTAGTGGCCGACGCACTCAGTAGACTGTCCATGGGTAATGTTTCCCATGTTGAGGATAGTAAAAAGAAATTAGCTCAGGAGATTCATCAGCTTGCCAGACTAGGTGTTCTCTTATTCGACTCGTTAGAGGGTGGTGTATGTATTCAGAGTAGTTCAGAGTCATCTCTAGTTTCCGAGGTGAAAGAGAAGCAAGACAGGGATTCTAGCCTTCTCAAGCTAAAGGAGCCAGTTCAGAGTCAGGAAGTAGAGGTTTTCTCCTAAGGGGGAGATGGTGTTCTTTATTGTCAGGGTCATCTGTGTGTTCCCGGTGTAGATGAATTGAGGTAGAGAATTCTGGTAGAAATGTATGGTGTGCGATACTCTTTTATCCAGGGGCCACAAAGATGTACAACAACTTGTAGGAGATTTATTGGTGGAGTGGGATGAAGAGGGACATTGCAGATTTTATGGCTAAGTACCCTATATGTCAACAGGTTAAGATAGAGCATCAGAAATATAGTGGTTACATGCAGGAGTTCACTATTCCAAGACTATTCCTACTTGGAAATGGGAAAAAGTGAACATGGACTTCGTGATGTGTTTGCCTAGAACACGTCATCAGCATGATTCAGTTTGGTTCATTATAGACAGAATGACCAAGTCAGCTCATTTCCTTCCAGTACGTACCTCTTGCTCAGTCGAGGATTATGCCAAACTCTATATTAGGGAGTTGGTCAGATCACACGATGTTCTACTATCTATCATCTCAGACAGAGGTACCCAGTTCACCTCTCACTTCTGGAAAGCATTCCAAAAGGGTCTTGGTACCCAAGTTTATCTCAGTACAGCGTTTCATCCTTAGAAAGATGGCTAAGAAGAAAGGACTATTTAGACTCTAGAAGATATTCTAAGGGCGTGTGCAATTGATTTCAAGGGAAGCTGGGATGACCACTTGCCTTTGATTGAGTTCGCATACAACAACAACTATCACTCTAGTATTCAGATGGCTCCATTCGAAGCTCTCTATGGTAGGAGATATAGGTCTCCGATCAGTTGGTTTGAAGTTAGTGAGACGCAGTCATAGGTACTAACTTAGAATTTGATGCCTTAGAGAAAGTTCAGTTGATCAGAGAAAGACTCTGGGTTGCTCAGAGCCGACAAAAGTCTTAAGCGGATGTTCAGAGAAAGGATCTTGAATTTGAGGTCGATGACTATGTCTATCTCAAGATCTCTCCCATGAAGGGAGTGAAGAGATTTGGCAAGAAGGGAAATCTCAGTCCCCGATATGTCGATCCCTTCAGGATTCTCAGTCGCTTCGTCAAGGTAGCCTATGAGCTAGAATTGCTTTAAGTTCTAGCCTCAGTTCATCCAGTCTTCCACGACTTTTTGCTCAAGAAGTGCATAGGTGAACCAACAGTTGTAGTCCCTATTCAGAGAGTTGACATTCAGAATAGCCTCTCTTATGAAGAGATTCCAGTTGAAATCCTCGACTATCAGACTCGTAGGTTGAGGAACAAAAAAGTCCTTCTAGTCAAGGTTCTTTGGCAGAATCAGTCCGTGGAGGGAGCTAATTGGGAAGCAGAAGTAGATATGCCAACCAAGTACCCTCATATTTTCTCCACTAATTCAGACTTAGTTCATTTTAACCATTTTCCTTAATCTTATTTTTTTACATGTTCAAAATTCTAGTACAAAATTGGTATCAAGTATCAGTGCATAGCTTATCATGCATTCATGAGTTTAGCTTATCAGTCATGCATCAGATATGCATGTTCAGTTGGGCTATATTCAGTTTAGAATTCAATTTGGTCCTAAAATCATGTGCCATTTAAGCATGATCAGTGTATGCGTCGTTTTATCCTTTCTCCCCTCTCAAGCAGTCATCATTCGAGGACGAATGTTTCCAAAGCGGATATATTATAATACCCCAAAAAATCCAAACCAGTATTAAAGACATTTACCAAGCTCATGCATAGTACATCATGGTTCTTTTATAGTTTTATGAGTAAGTTAGATGTATGTTAAGTCTTCAAATAACTCCCAGCAATCAGACGAATCAAAACATTCCTTACCGATTGAATTCTTGAGAAGGATATTGGTATAGTCCACTTCAAACAAGTATATCTCTTATTATACTTGAAATTTTTGAGCTCATGACGTATAAAAAGATATATAATTGAATTATCTTTCCAGCGACACACATTTCGCCTCAATTCTATATCGAAGCGAAAAGTTATTCCTATTTTACTCCAGCATGTTAGACTGGAAATAGTGTGACAACATTCATAGTAGCTTACCACATTTGTGATGCCCTATCATGAAGGTCTTCAGCCTTAGGAAGAAACCAGCTCCTAAGTGACAAAATTTATGGTAGCTTACCACATTTGTGACGCCCTATCACGACCTTAGGCAGAAACCAGCTCCTAAGTGACGACATTCATGGTAGCTTACCATATTTGTGACGCCCTATCATGAAGGTCATCAGCCTTAGGCAGAAATCAGCTCCTAAGTGACGAAATTCATGGTAGCTTACCATATTTGTGAAGTCCTATCACGAAGGTCGTCAGCCTTAGGTAGAAACCAGCTCCTAAGTGACGAAATTTGTGGTAGCTTACCACATTTTTCATGCCTTGTCACAAATATCGTCAAACTTAGGCAGAAACCATCAATTCCAACTCCTGTGTGATGATATTTATTACGATTTGTCATATTTTTGATGCCTTGTCACAAATGTCGTCAGCTATGATTTTCAGCAACTGGAAATTTATTTCATAAGGTTATTTTGGTCTTTTTCTTCACCTTCCACAATTTATAACCCTAAAGAGGCATAATTTTTACCATTTTTCTTCAGTTAAGCATCTTAAAAATCCTCTCTTACACTCTCAACCAAAAGATTAGGGTTTTCTCTCATGATCATCTCCTCAAGAGCAAGCCTAAGGAATTCTACAAGAACCTTTAGAAACATTAGATCTCTTTCAAGATTCAATCCCTAAGGTATGCGTAGTGTTCATCTATGGATCCAATCCATTCATAGAGCTCAAGATCCATGTTTTGAATATTATTTTGTAAACTTTTTATGGTGATATGAGTATGTACATGTTGACGATTGTTGTTTAAGTTTCAATGTGATGTCTAAAGGTGTTTTCATGGAATACATATGTTTGTTAATTGAAAACCATGAACTTTAGGTGGTTTAATATGGTGCAAGTATGAAACTCACCTATGCCTTAAAAAAAGCATTCAAGGTGTTTTATAAAATTCTTAGGATGCTAGAAATTCATGTTTGTATGGTTCTATGATGTCTAAATGACAAGTCCATGTTAGCTATATACTTCAATATGAATCCCATGCTTTTCATGTGTTGCTATTATGGTGGTATGAAGCATGTAAGATAATGGAGATATACAATATGTACACGAAATATATCCATGCATTCCCTACAATGTTTAAGATGTTGAATAACTATATGAAATATGATATCCCCTACTTATGATATTATGAATTGTGAACTCAAATCTTGTGATCAAGTCATGTTATGTGTGTTAGTTTCCTTCTATCGAGTCCTGGGGGTATTCGTACCCAAAAACTATAGCTATGTGCCTAGAGCCATGTCATGTTTCACGATATACAAAATCAAGCCATGATTCAGTAGAATTCAGTCAGTCATGTGACTAAAGAAACCTCATGGTCTCAGTCAGTTATTAGATATCAGTAGTATTCTATCAGTCAACGAAATTCAGTAAGTTCCACTTACGTATAGTCAGTTAAATTATGTTCAGTCTCTTCAGATAGGAGTAAAAGTTAGCACAAAGTGAACCCAAGGATGGGGACTCACCTATCAGTTTAGGGTGTGATTCTTAGCAGTCATCCTTGCGTTCTAGAACTATGCAGCCAGCATAGGTTGAGGCATCGCATCCTGTTATATGAGGGTAGATGAGTTGGCTTAACCTGTTATATGAGGGTTCCCACCGTTCTCACTAGAGTTACCTGTTATATGAGGGTTGCTCACATGTTGTCCTTACCAGTGGCACGGTATTGACACCCTTCCAGTCAGGGCAGAGATTGGAACCCATCTTAGCCATAATGGCACATATAGGGCATGTCGGTTAAACAACTACCTCCCACAGTTTCAGACTCAGTCTCCGTAAAGGAACTCAGATTGTTCTTTAGATATCAGTATACCAGGATTGTTAGATACAGTCAAATTCAGTTATAGTGCGGAACTCAAATGGTTCCATCAGATTTAAGATTGTTAGATATAGTCGCCCATATTATCAGAACTATAGTTTCAGCCATGTCAGTTATCAGTAAACCATGTATTAGCGTATAGATCTAGCTATCATGTACTCACTACCTTAGTTACTATGTATGTATGTTTACACTCTCATGTTCATATCAGTCAATAAGTTAGCATTGTTCATGCATGTAAACCCTTTTGCATTAGCCTTCTTTACTTGTATACTCAGTACTCCAGTTGTACTAACGCATTTGCGCTATGGTGCTTTCTTTTTATGTTACACCATATGTTCAGAGACACGAGCTCTAGATCAGCAGTAGCAGTAGCATTTCCAGTCGCAGAGATTCATTGAGTCCTCTTCATTCAAGGATAATATGATTTGATTTATTCATTATTATTTTAGCCAGTTATCAGTTTACGAAGTTAGTTAGAGATATGTTCTTTCAACTCCTTATTCAGACAGTAGTTAGAGGCTTTCAGATTCAGTATTCAGACTTATGTTCATATTTGATTCAGTTTTAAACTATTTTGGGTATCTTTCACCTATATGGATATTATGTTTTGATAGATTCTTTATTCAGTTGAACCTTATGGACTACATGTTCATGTTTTTCGCATTATTACATTATATATGCAGTGTACAGGTACAGATATCAGTCATGGGTTAGCTTGTGATCCTTCGGGATCATAAGCACCGTGTAGCATTCCGATTCAGAAAATTGGGGCATTACAGTTTTTATTTCACAATTTTTGTAAGGTATAAATAGTATCAACATATGTACGAGTGATATGGTTATAAGTCTGCTTTTGTTGGTTGAGTGATTCAGAATATATGTATATCTGGGGAGGTATAGATGACTCTGGTTTTTGTATATTTGGTGTATATAATTTTGAGATTATCTGGTTGAGGTTACAATTCTTTTTCTTTGGTAGTTTAGGTTTATTTTGAGTGACTATATTCTTTCCCTTGGATATATCACCTGCGCCTGCAGCTGTAACTGTAATTTAGTTAGGAATTTAATTTTTTGGGTGTTTCTCATCGTCACCTTCTAGGTCTAGTTTTTTAATGTGCTCTTCTTGCACAGTGTCTTTGCTAATAGCTTCTTGTTTTTTTATAGTGCTCAACCTGCACTTTTACATTTGTAACTTCAGTAGTTAATGTGAAAACTCGTTCTTGTAATAACTTCATTTGTTCAAACATTTGTAATATTAAGTCTGTTTGGGTATCTTTGACATCAACTTCTTTCCTTGGTAAATCAGTTTGAGTAGCTTTGTCTTGATATGTAATATGCAATAACATTCTTATCAGTCTTGATTACTTCAATCGTAAATGTAAAATTTAATATATTCAATACTAATCTTCGAATTTCCTTCGTCGTAACTGAGTTTTGTATTTTTTTTGTTAACCACCATCGAACCTGGGTATTATCTGTTCTCACAATAATTTTTTTATATACAATATATGGTTCAAATGCTAATAAACATTTATATAATGAACATAATTCTTTTCTATTTATTTCCCATTGTATTTCTATTTCATTAAATGTTCCTGAGTAATATCTACAATGATGTTCTATTTTTTCATTTTCGTACATATATTTAAGTACTCCTCCATAACTATATTCACTTGCATCTGCTTCTACTATATATGTAAATTTTTTATTTTCATCATGGAATTGTAATTTTGGTAATTCTTTACAAAGTATTTTTATTTTCTAAACTTGGTTTTTATCTTCCTTGTTGTAATTATATTCTACATCCTTTTAAAAAATTTTCTGTAAAGGCTTTAGGTTTTTTGATATTTTTGGTATATATTCTCTTACTTGGTTTACTAATCCTAGAAATGATTGTAATTTCTTTTTTGTATCTAATTCTTCTTTTGTATTTATTTATTTTTTGTACTATATGTTGTTGCATTTTTACTCCACTTTTATCTATTTGTATTCCTAAAAATTCTATTTGGTTTTTCATAATTTCATATTTCTTTTCACTTAAACTTATTCCTGATTTTTCTATTACATCTGTAAATTGTTTTATTAATTTTGAATGTTCTTTTTTAGTTTTTGTATATAGTAGTATATCATCTATGTATACTATACAATTAGGTAATTGTTTAAAATGACTATTCATAAAATGCTGATATCTACCTGGTGCATTTTTATATCCAAATGGTAAAATATTTCATTCATAAAATTCTTGTGGCACCATAAATGCAGTTAATTCCTTAGAATCTTCATCTAACTTTAAGTGGTAAAATCCTGATTTACAATCAAATTTACTAAAGTAGTTAAATCCTTGTATTTGTCTTATTTTCAATATCTTATTTGGTATTGGATAATTGTATTTCATAGTTTTTGCATTTAAATTTCTGTAGTCAATAATCATTCTACTTTTCCTCTTTTTTGTTCACTATGTTTATTTACTATAAATATTGGACTATTATGTTTGCTATTGCTTTTTTGTATATACTGTTTTTCTAATAATTTATCTATATGAATTTTAAATTCTTTTAAATCATTAAAATTTTATGTTAATGATTTTGGAGTTATTATGCTATTTTTATCTATTAATTCAATTTTTATATTAGTTTTATGTTTTCCCATCCTTTTAATGGATCTTCACTATATAATTGTCTTAATTTTTCCTTTATTATTTTTACCTTATCTATTGAAAATATAGTTATTTCTTTTTTATTTATCGAAAATACAACTAGTTCTACTGTGTCTTTTGTATTTTTTTATATTTTTTAAATTTTGTGTAATTTTTTCACTTTCTTTTATCCAATCAGTTTTCTTTCTTATTTTATTAATAACTCTTTTTGCTCTGACTTTTTGTTTACATGGTATTGTAAACCACCAATCTGTTTTAATTATTATATGTGGGTATAATTTATCTAAAAATGGCATGCCTAAAAGCATATCTTTTGATGTTAGTTCATAATTATAGATTTCTTCTATTGTTATTATTTCATCTCATATCTGTATTTTTACATTTTTAGCTTTATATGTAATTAAACTTCCTTCATTATTAAATCCTTTGACTACTATTGGTGTTTTTAATTTATCCCATTTACTTTTTGGTAAACAGTTGTATCTACAAAAGTTTATTTCTGCTTCTGTATCTATCATAGGTGTATAATACCTATTATAATATCTTTCTTCTATTATTTTGACAAGTACATATATTTTCATATCATGTTAAAGTTCTTTTTATGAATAATTTCTCTTTATTATATGTTATACATAATTGTGTATATTTTATGTTGTATGATTTTACTTGTTCTAACCATTTTATTCCTAATATTATATCTGTTTTTTGCATTTATTCTTTTATTTCAAATTCTATTTTTATTTTTCTAACTCCTATTATTATTTCTTTTTCTACCGTAGCCTTAATGTGTATTAGACTCCTTGGTAGATCTGGGCATGTATTACTATTAGATTTTATTTTTTTTCGCTTTTTACTAGATATTTTGCTATATAATTTTCTTCTTGTCCTGTGTTTAAGAGTATTAAATATTCTTTTTCATTTATTGTTCCTGTTATGTAATATTGGTTTGAATTAACTGTTGAAGTTGTTTCATAACTTGTTCTTTTTTATAAGCTTGATGATTCTGATTTTTCATGAGCTATTCTTTTCTATGTACTTATTCTAACATTTATTATTTCTAAATCTTCTTCTATGTCTATATTTTTGTAACTATAATCATTATTATCAATTGTTTTTACAAATTGTTCAAAAGGATTTTCTATTTGTATTTTATTAATTTTATTTTTCCTGTTATTTTATGCTTTGTTGTTAATACATATAGATTTTTACATCTTGTTGTAAATATTTTACTTCTTGGGGTTAGTTCTATTCCTGATATTTTCCAATATAATACTAATGATTTATCTATATTTTTATCTGTTATTGCTACTGAATAATTCGCACTTATTATAAATTTAAATTTTTGGTATATTAAATTTCATTTTATGGCTGTTATTATACTTTTTTCTATAGGTTTTATGATTCTATCATCTACTAAATATAATTCTATTGGTGTATCTATTCCTTCTCTAAAACATGCTTTTATTAATATCAGGTGTACATAATTTATTGGGTCTTTACTTTTTATATCGTTTATTTCTTTATTAATTATTTTTTTTGTTACTAGTGGTATACTAGCTCTCCTTTTGCATATCTACAGTGCATTATATGTTCTTTTTGGCTTACTACGTGGTATTCTTTCTTTTTTCTACTAAATATATTTTTTATTGTTGGTATTTTAAATATTTTTTTTACACTTAGGTCTAACTCTTTTTCTTTTATTTCATCAAATATATGACTATCAAATATTATTTTTTGACCTGTTCCTTCTTCATTTAAATATTCTTCTTTTGTTATTATTTTTATATCTTCTTCATTTATTTGGTTCATTTTTATATCTTCTTCGGTCATTTGATTCATCTAATTCACTATCTATTTCATTATTTGTTTCATTCTCTGAAATTTCATATATACTATCTTCACTTTCTAATTCATAATCAATATAATCTATCTGCATATATTCTTTATTTTCTATTTTTATTTCTGATATTTGTTTCTTTTTTAGATTTTTTGGTAATTTACAATCTCTAGCTAAATATCCTAGTTTTCCACAATTATAATAAGTACATTCTTTTATAGATTTTTTTTCCTATATGGTCTTTTATGTTTATAATTTTTTACATAATATCTTTTTTCTTGGTTTCTTATACTTATATTTTGATTTCTTCTATTTCTTCTATTTCTTATGTCTTTTTCTTTTCTTATAATATTTTCTTCACATTCAAATTGAGGTGTTATTTTATCTTTGCAATATGTGAAATTTCTTATTAATGTTTTTTCCATTTTTATTTCTTCTCCATATTTTTCACGTAGATTTCTATACCATTGCTGTAAATATTTTATTCTTGCTCCTAGGGTATCTACTATTTTTGCTTCATCCCAACTTTTTATTATTTTTGAACTAAATGGTTCGGATAATTTACTAAAATATAATCTTCTTATTTCTTTACTTTCTTCTATATTATATGTTCCTTTATAATAATATTCTTTAAATGCGCACGTATACTCATCTATATAGCACATATTAAATATTACTAGTTTTAACATTAAATTCCTATTCGTATCTTTTTTTTTTATTTTGCTCTTCTTCTTCTGTTGTTACACTGCTAAATTCATCTCTTATAGCTATTTCATATTTTTTCAATATTTCTGTTGGTAGTATTTTAGTAGTTGTTGATGTTCCTTCTGTTTTGTTATCAGATCTTAATATTTTTTTACTTGCTTCGGGTAGGTTTATAAACCATAATTTTACTGTTCCTATTAATGTTTTTTCTATATAGTCTGGTGTGTTTGTTGTATATATTTTATTATCTAATAATTGTTTTGACATATATCCTACCCATAGTTGTATTATTTTATTTGTGTCTATTACACAGTCTAAATCTAAAAAGTTGTAATTAATTATTTGTTTTGGTGTCCATTTATTATATTCATCATTGAATCATATCTTTTAAACTTAGCTTTGTAATTATAGGTTGGTTTTGATGTACTAAGTATTATATTTTTATCTAGAGTATTTACTTCTGTATTTATTAGTTCTAGATTTTCTTTATTAATTACTTCTTGGTTTTCATCAATTTCTAGTTTTCCTATGTTTTCTAGAATTTCTATTTATGTTTCACTATCTTCCGAATCATAATTATTTGTTTTTCAGGATCTATTGTATTTATTTCTGATTCACTGATTTCTGGTTCTTTCTTTTTTATTTTTAATTTTTCTTTAAATTGATTTATCTCATTTAATAATTTTTGTTCTTTATCTTTTTTATCTTCTTTTTTCTGTCTCTTTTCATATAAATGTTTTAGCATTTGTAGTTTTTTTTCCAATTCAACAATCCTACTATTTTTAGTTTCTTCTATTTTTCGTATTTTTCTGCGGCTTGTTGTTTTATTTTATCTATTTTCTTTTTTCTGTCTACCTCTTCGTTTTCTCTTTCTATTCTTACCATGACTGCCAACTTATCTTCTAATTTTAATTCTTTTTTTTCTAACATTAAATATAAATGTTCACCTATTTTCTTATATCTTCTTCTTAAATTATAGCATACTATTTTTATTTTTAATCTTTCGTGATTTTCATATGTTTTTTCATCTATTATAAATTCTTCTTTGTTCATTTTATTTAAATGTATATATGTTATGTTGATATATATATATTCTAGACTATCTATTGTTGATTCTAAATTTGATATTTCTTTTTTTTGTGCGTTTATTGAATTTTTAATAACTCTGGCAATTATGTTGTACTGTAATCTTTCTATCCTTATTTTTAATTATTTATGTTTTTCAGATATTATTTGTTTTAATTCTTTATATTTTAGTAATTTCTGTACGTTATTCATCTAAACAATATTTATGATATTTTTGTGGATATCTAAATCTAATTTTACTACAATTAATAAATTAATCAAATAAATCCAAATACATACTACTTCCGATAACTTCAAACAACATAATCTCTGATACCAATCCTGTGCATTATATACTTCTTGGGTTTATCCTATATCTCATGCTAGGCGTTAAAGCCTATTTTATGGTTGCTTCTACCGCTCTTCAATCTGTGCATTAGATACTTCGTGGGTTTGGGCCTATTTCCCTTTTGTTCTCATGACTTCTAATTTGCGTCATTCCTGCCTTTAGAGACTTGAGGATTCATCCTAAGGTGGCCGTAACTCGACTTTGTTTGTAAAATCCCACCAAAAATGCAAGTACAAGCTTTTGAGGGTCCAAATGGATCGAAACAACATGTAGGGAAGCAAAAAATAATAATAAATATGCATTCTTACATAATACAATTGCAAACAAAGATAATAAATGTAGTCCACACTCCACACACAAAACACTTCTCTTCTTGGTTAAGGCATTCAAAACAATAAATCTTCTAAGAAAAGATTTTTATCTTGTCATTCATATTAAAACCTTAACAGTAAGAAACACAAAAACTTGAATACTGAAATTACAGTGACAAAATGCTAATAATTACTCCCCAACTTATTCAGAATTTTTTACGTTTAATGACACATGCTACTATGATATTTATGCAAAGATAAATAACCACATCAATAATATCACTTGTAGTTAACATTTCTCAAAAATAAAATAAAAGAAACGTGATGGACTTTTTGGATTCTCAGAAATATATTAAAGAGAAGCAGCCTATTCGAACATGAATTCTATTATTTCAAAATCTCTAACCATGAAGTCATAACCTTATTAAAATCAATTATATACGCACACACAAAAAAAAAAATGAAATAAGAAAAACGTGTTAGTGGAACAACGTTCTTGATTTTATCATTTAAGGGACTTAAACAAACAGTATTAAAGAGAGAGAAAACAAGCAGACTCATGAGGCAAATCGTAACAAATACACATGATCAAGGAATTTTTTGTCAATTTTATTCGAAACTCTATGGCAAACGTTCATTTAATACTTATAAAGATCCAAATCCTTACCTTTTACAAATCAAGGAAAAAGGTTTTTGGTCAAAAAGAGACCCTAACTTTGAAAAAGATACAAATAAGGCAAAACAAGTAGACACTATTTATTCACACTAGCTGAGAGAATCCTACAGTTCACGAACAAAAATACATTTTCATGCATATGATAACCCGTTACCTTCTACAAGAAAATTAGTCACAATAATGAACAATTAAAACAACGAAACCAAGGCACACGAATTTAGTGAACAATTAGAATGGAAAAGAAAATGTATTCTTAATAAATCAAACGTATGAGCCAGTACGACTATTTTTCAATTGATATAATATCATAGACGCCACACAAAGTTACGCATCTGAAGTATCAAATAATGCAGACATACTCAAACCAATTAAATTTATCGTCAATAAAAATCTTATAACAAATTCAATTACTAGATTTCACACTTTTGAATCCAAAATCTTGGGCGCAGTCGTAGACATCTAAAATTTGTGGGACTCTTTAAGAAGAATCCAAACTCTGTTAGAGTTCTAGGAGGCCACATTACTCTAAATTCCGCTTATTTAAAGGGTAATATTCCCTGAAAAAGGTATCTTGAATATCCCATAAATTCATAGATATTCGTAAAAAGATCGGATCTCCAATATCCCACAAAATCATGGGATATTCATAAAGAGATCATCCTACGTTCAAATACGCCACTAACGACCCTCGAATTATGGAGAATATCCATATCAAATTCAAATATTTCTATTTCGAGAAATACGCCACTAACAGCCCTCAAATTACGGAGAAATTCATATCAAATTCAAATATTCCTACATTCAAAAAATATGCTACTGACGGCCCTCGAATTACGGAGAAATTCATATCAAATCCAAATATTTCTATGTTCGAGAAATACGCAACTGACGGCTCTCGAATTACGGAGAAAATCAAGAGAGACGAATTAAGGGAGAAACAAATTGGCATGCCCAATGGGATCAAATCTGCCCTTTATCTCTTCACTCATAAATCAGATCTGCAAATATTTAGCCCCCGCATAAGCTCTATTGGTACTTCAAGACTCATCATCAAATCTACACTTCGACAAGCCTTGAAGTAGGGGACATTTGTAGACATCTAAAATTTATGGGACTCTTTAAGAAGAATCCAAATTCTATTAGAGTTCTAGGAGGCTACTTTACCCTAAATCCCGCTTATTTAAAGGGTAACATATTCCCTGAAACATGCATATTAAATATTCCATAAATTCATGGATATTCGTAAAATGATCGGATCTCCAATATCCCACAAAATCATGGAATATTCATAAAGAGATCATCTTATGTTCGAGTATGCCACTAACGACCCTCGAATTATGGAGAATATCTATATCAAATTCAAATATTCCTATTTCGAGAAATACGCCACTAACAACCCTCGAATTACGGACAAATTCATATTAAATTCAAATATTCCTACATTCGAGAAGTACGCTACTGACGGCCCTCGAAGTACGAAGAAAATCAAGAGAGAAGAATCAAGGGAGAAACACAGTCCAAATCATACAAGACGGAACCCATGTAATGGGACACATGATCTGCTATGCTCAGTATCAAATTACTAACCGTAAAACTAGAAAAAAAAAGAAAAAAAAAGTCAAAAAATAAAATGAAATGAACGAATGTCTTACCTTTTTTGGGGCAATAAATCGAGACTACTAGCTCTGTCGGAGTTGGCTTTACTACCATCATAAAAAATGCGCTCAAATTTCTTAGCCTAGAAATTCAAGCTCGAAATGAGTCTTAAAGAATTTTCTATCCTAGAAATCTTCTAAATAGCAAAATTCCTTACTTATGTGGTTCTTGCGAATCAATGCTTAACCCCCAATACAATGGTGCAAGAGGGTTTATATGGGAATGGATTCTGAGCTGAAATTTAATTTTCACTGATGTGGGATGGGAATTTCTAGGGACTCTTCTGGAATTTCGCTTAATGAATTTTGAATTTTGAAAAAGTGGATAAGATTTAGTAAGCTAGAATCATACTATTTCTGTACCAAAAAATTAAAATTCAAATTTGGCGGTATTTTCAGATTTTTGTGGAAAATAAAACTTCTAGAGGAATTTTATAACTCTCAGGGTATGAATTTTATTCTAGGCACGCATCTTTTTGGGTTGATGTTGGGGTATGTGCATGAAGATATCTTAAGCCCCAAGATATCACGCTTGGGGCTAGAATAAATTTTATTCTAGGCACGCAGATATCTTGGGGTTCATTGTATCTTCACGCATCTTTTGACGATAGAGAAAGGGAAATTGGGGCTTAGGGTTTTGGAGTGACTGTTATGTTGTTGATGTTGTCATTTGTTGTTCTGATGGATATCTTGGGAAGAAGAGGTTTAAATAGGTTAAATGGAATGAGCCGAGTTGGTGGAGGTTAACTGTTAGTCCTGGGTCAGAATTAAAATTTGAAGAAAGTAGAAGTTAGGAAATTAGGACATTTGTTAAATAGCCATAGGTCAGGATTTTAATCAATAGTATTTCAATTCAATTTTAACCAAGTTGAAAATCAATTATTCAGTGGCATTGCAATTGTGGTCAAATTAATTTTAATTATGATATATTTAATAAATTGGCGAAATTGATATCAAAATTCGGTATGAATGATCGACCAATTTAATCCCAGGATTCTTCGTTTGATAAAATTAAGTAAGTACTTTCCAAATAATTTATTTTTAAGAACAAAATACATATAAATCAATATTTACCCATTTGAACTAATTTTCAGGACCGGTCTCAATTAAAATTAATTATTGGTAAAATAATTATTTAAGTAGAAAAAATGATCTTATCTAATTAGATATGTAAATATATTACAAATACTTAAAATGACAAAAATTATCCCAAAATCATTTTAAGAACTCTTTATTCAAACAGAACAAATATCTTGATTTTGTCACAACCCAACAAACAAGGGTCATGATGGCACTTGTCGCGGCAAGTCTTGACAAGTAAGTCTATCACTAAAACTGATATGAAATGAAAGATAATACCAAAACTTAAGGCAAGAGTTTTAGAACAGAGTCGAACCATACATATATATAAAAAAAAGGGAAATACACAACCAAAGATACCATACAATATTCTAAAACCTAGTGTCACAGTGAAAGAAATACTAAATACATCTCAAGTGTCAAAAGATACAATAATAATCCAAAAGGAACAAACTCTATCTATGAATACAAAATAGGACATAGTCTAGATAAGAAAAGGTGGTATATCAAATCTGGATGCATAGGTCAACCAGTACCCGAATACACTCTAAGTACCTCTTGAATCAACTATCATATTGCGCACTCGTACCTAAATCTGGATTGAAAGGGCACACACAGTAGGGATGAGTATGGTCCACTTGTACTCAGTAGGTATCATAGGCCAACTGACTAAAGAAGAAAATAAAGTACACAAAATACCCATTATGGGCACATAACAAACAATTAAAAAATGTTCCAAATGGTAGCCTACACCGTCTCCACAGACAATTCTACAATATTCATATATACCACACTCAAATATGAGAAGAAACACAAGTATACATATATCACAAATACAAGTATGAAAAGGGAATACACATAGGCAGATTCACACATCAAGATGACAACACATCACAGAATGAGCACAATATATACATCGTATGCAATAAAGAAGACAAAGAAGAAGAAGATGGTGATGATGTTGACGATGATGTGATATGATACACGAGGTTGTCACACATTGTTCGTATACACTGTAACACCTCGAAATTGGTCCCAAGACGTCACACGGTGCTTAGAGGCACAAATGACCCCAAGCTAACCCTCCTACTGGCATAACTCATAAACAACTGGATAAAATGCTTAAATCTATATAAAATCAGCGAAAACATAGAACTTCTCTGAACATGATCAATATAAACATGCACTTTACAAGATTACAACTCTACTTTTACCAAACAAAATTGAAACTGAATACATCAACTTCTACTGACTGTTTATGAAGCCTCTACTTGTACTGACTTTAGATAGCCGGGTCATAACTCCCAACTATCTAAGCTCAATACGACTAAAATAAGAAAATATAATACTTCTCAAACTATATAACCAACTCAAGCCCTCGAATTAAAAGGACTCATCACCTGCTGACTGGGAATGGCAGACTGACTGAATGTGGTATCTGCGCTACAATTTGTATCTACATTATAAGACACTGTAGCACATAGAAATATATGAGGGTCAGTACTTTAAGAAATGTACTGAGTATGTGGGGGTGCAATACAACATTATAAATAATATCATAAATGATTATAAAAATCATGCATGCTGACGATAACGGCTCTCTTTGCTTGAATTTCCTGAAACGTAATTTCCATAAATCATCAATAATAACACATGCTTCATAAATCTCATAAATCATTGGACTCAACTCAAACTCTTTAACTCATGACTTAGAGTGACTCGGTAACTCATGAAACTTGAACTTTTATGGACTTGGGAGGTTTATATAACCGACATAAACATGTGAGCTACATGGAGTCCAAAGGTTTTACCCTCCTAAGGAGAGAACCCCACATTAGTGGGAGTGTCGTACTCTTTCCAGGGAGTACAACCTAAATTTAGTGATCACAATCTCATACTCGGGCTCTGGCCCACAATTATCAATATCAATCCTATGGTGGCCTACAATACTACTCCTAGACACAAGCTCAGAACGCGTTAGAAAATCCACCACAAAGATCACAAGAGTCCATCATGAAGACCAAATCAAATCTCTTTCTCATTTATCAAATCATAATAAATTTGTGGATTCCTAACTGGACTAAAATCAAATCAATCTTTCTCAATATAAAAATGTATCAAAAACTTTAAGAAAACATCATAGAACTCATTCTTGACTCTCAAGCTCAAATATTAATATATATATTCAACAATCAAACTTCTCATAGAAAAGCTTAAATCATGACTCTTATCTCAAATCATTCGAAAATCATCAACTCATAATAACAATATTCAACTCATGACATAAGTTCTCAATTTAAGAAATAAAATGATGAAATAGTCATGTGTATCAATCTTGAATAGCTCAAATATCATAAACCATTAATAAAGTAATTTGGGTGTAAACCCACTTTTCAAAATCATGTATTTCAATATTAGAAATTAAATCTTTAGGCATAAGAACGAAAGAGGTGTTCTTGTTCAAACCCCACATACCTTGGATTATGATTTTTAAGATGAACAAGCTTTATTGGAAACTCTTCTATACACTTTTGAGCTAAGTTTCTTGATGCCTTTTACTTGGAGAACTTAATTCTTGAACAGATTGGTGAAATCTTTGGAAAATTCTTGAATTTCTTGGAGAAGATTTGATTTAGGATCTTGGATGAAACCCTAGTTTCTAGAGGGTTATAGAAGAGAAAGGAGAAAAATGAACTTCTCTTCTCTACTTAGATATATATATATATATATATATATATATATATATATATATATATATATATATATATATACACGGCCAAAATGGGCGGAAATGACCAAAATGCCCCTAAAAAATGAGTTAAAAAAATTGTCAATCGGGTCTGTGATGATCGAACTGACGGTCCATCAGAGGAACTGATAGTCCACCTGATCGTCCGTCACTCGAGTGCCAAAACTAGGACATTCTACCTTGACATGACAGTCGAAGTGACGATCCATCAGGAAACTGATGGTCCACCAGATCGTCCGTCACTCGGGGGCTAGAAACGGGACATTCTGCCTCGACTTGACGATCCCCTTGACGGTCCATCAAATTTATGGTGGCTCACCATTTTGGCTATCGCACGATGGCCAAAGAAAGGGGTTACTACCTTGTATTGATGGGACAATTGACGGTCCACCAAGGACTTGGCGGTCCTTCAGGTCTACCGCCAGGCCTGGGTTGTTCCGACATAGCTTAGTAAAACAGCCATAACTTTGGAAGCCACCCCTATCCACTCAAAAGACAGATTTAGGCTTAAGGAACGATCAGAGTATTACATAAACCTATCGAGCTATTCTCCTATGTAAGACCCATGGGGATTCGTTAACCCAAATACAATCCAAAATAAAAAAAACAATATCCATGACTCCTTTCCAAGACATCCCTCAGAGAGGGTCTATAATAATGTCACATGCCAGTTTTTCCAGTATTTTCACAGTGCTACGAATGTTTCATGAATGTATGAGTGACTTAAGACACCAATCAAACATAATGTATAATCATAGAAGATTCAATATGTATGAGATGAAATGAGAATGATGATGACATGTCCAAGGTTGTTGCACAATCTCCGTATACACCTACAAAGCTATGGTCCCAAGTAGAACCAGAGGGGATTCGTCAACCAATAAACAATCCAAATCCAATACCAATGTCCATGACTCCTTTCTGGCTCATCCCTTGGAGTGGCCAATAATGTTGTCATAAGCGAGTGTTTCTAGTATTTACATACTGGTACCAATGTCTCATAAATGAATATGATATGAGGATGAAACGCTCACAACGAACCAAATGAGAATTTCCAATTCCAACTAATATACCAAGTATGAGAACCAACATCCTCTCAATAAACCAATCATCCATTATCCAACATAATCCTTATACCAACAGAGTAAGATATACCATAACATGCCACTTGATACAGTATAATTACCAATTTAAACAATTTCCACCAAGAATAACAACTAATTATTCAAATACCAGGCTAATATGATCATATAAGACACCACACAGTCGTACCTAATAGATAATGTCTCAAAACCACCAAATAACAACAATACAAGCCCCCACACAAGCACAACATAGTAACAACATTATTTTCATGATTGGTTCCCATACCCATAACACGATTTTATTTCAATAGTAACTACCCAACCCAAACTAAAGAAAGTTAATCCCTAACCGACCTCGAATGCAAACAATCAATCCAAAAATCTTTCAATCTAGATCTTTCACCTCATGAATGGACCCAAATTCAACTAAACATACAAATATAGAATATATTCATCAAAAAGAAGCCAAAGATATCCATATTGCATGTTTTTGAGTTAGGATAAAAATGGATCCCCAAAATGGATTAATAAGGGTAAAACTATAATTTTATTTTAGTAATATGTTTCCCATACTCATCGGAGTTTATAGCTGAAAACCTATGCTAAAATGAGGTTCAAATCAAAGAAAACCATTTTCAAGCTTTACCAACAAAAGCTCCGAAAAATCCATTTTAAAAACAAAGAATTTGAAGTTGTCTTGAAGATGACATCAACACCAAAATGATAATTATAAGATTAAAAACTTACCAATAGAAGAAATCTAAAAAGAAAAACCTTTGGAATCGTCCTAATCCGAGCTCCCAAGCACTCAAAATGGTAAAAATAGGGTTTTGTTTCTCAACTTGGGTGGATATCATGAAGAGTAAAATAGAATTTCTTGCGAAATGTGGAAATGGTTTTCTAAATTTATAGACAAAGATTCTACAAGAATAACGCATAAAAAATCATCAAGATAGGAGCTTCCTAGCTCCCACAATGTTAAAAGACAAATTTTGGTCTTATACTTAGTGATGGTCACTTAATCGACACTTTGATCGCTTAACGACCTAGTCAAAGGGTCAAAATGTTGCTTAAGCGACCAAAAGTTTGTGTATGTGACCACACCAGCACAAGCTATTTCAAAAACTTGTTTTTGACCTCCGGAACTCATTTGGAACACCATGAATATAGTTTAATAGTAAAATTTGATTGTAAGACACATTTCAGATCCAATAGAATCATCAAATTTATGAAAAAGGTCACTGTCATAAAATTGACCCTCGGGACCCTATTTGCACTATTTTTTAACCAAGGGTCAAAATAGGATTTGAAAGCCACAAAATCAAACCGACCCCGCTACTAATCCAAATTCAACATTCCGGACTCAATGGGAATATTAGATTTTTTAAAAAACTATTATTTTTACAAAATTGACCCTCAAGACCAAATTTTATAATTTTCCCAATTGAGGGTCGAAATGAGAAATAAAATTCATAGAACCACACTAATCATGTTACTAACCTAAAATTGATGTTTCAGATCTGCTAGCGCAATTCATTTTGCCATCTGATGCATAGATCAATAAATACTAACCAAAGTCAACTATAAGGTGTTTCAAGCCACCAAAAGCCACAAACTCACACAAATCACATTGAAATACAATGGAAACCATGCCTATCATCCCCAAAACCTAGAAATACCACAAAACAACCACGACAAGGAGTAAAATGGTCAAATCATGTGAAATAATTATTTTACATATGTCAGCAAAAATCAAATCGTTACATCATCCATCATTAAAAATCTAGTTCATTCTCAAACTAAAGGCAAGAGAAATACCTAAATCAATGAAAAGTTAGGGATAACTACTTTGCATGTCAGACTCAATCTCCCAAAGTAGCCTCATCTACAGGTTGATGACTCCACGGGACCTTAACTACTGGAATATATCTAGGTCACAACCATCTAACATCTCTAGCTAAAATAGAGATATGCTCCTCAATAAAAGACAACCACTCATCTAACTAGATTGAATCCCAACGAATGACATGAGACTTATCTGGAATGTAACGCCTAAACATGGAAATAGGAAAAACTGGACAAACAACTGATAAATATGGGGACAATTCTAACTCATAAGCCATAACATTAATAGCTTAAAGAATCTCAAATGGGCCAATATACTTGGGGCCAAGCTTGCCTTTCTATCAAAACATCATTGCTCCCTTCATGGGTGACACACAAAGAAAAACTCGTGCACCAACACTAAATCTCAAGCCACAAAGTCTATGATCTGCATAACACATATGCCTACTTTGAGCTGCTCAAAGTCTATCTTGGATGATCCAAACTTTATCCAAGGACTCACAAAGCAAGTCTGTATCTCGAGATCTAATCTAAAAAACCTCAAATCAACCAATGGGAGAGCGACAATGTCTACCATATAAAGCCTTAAAAGAATCTATCTCAATACTAGAATGGTAGATATTATTATACACAAACTCCAATAAAGCTAGATGTTGTTCCCACTGACCACCAAATTCCATCGCACAAGAGCAAAGCATATCCCCCAAAACCTTAATAGTCTACTCTGACACTATTGGTTTGGGGGTGTAATGATGTGCTAAGATCAACTCGGGCCTAAAAGGTTTTCCAAAAGTGAGATATGAGCACCGAACCTTAATACAAGATGATAGACACTAGCATACAATAAAGATGCACTATCTCTTAAATATATATACGGGCCAAACTCTCAGTATTGAAAGAAACCTAAATCAAAATGAAATAAGTAAATTTGGTTAATCAATCCCCGATGATCAAACCACTATCAATACCATGAGAAGTATAAGGCAACCCAATCACAAAGTCCATAGTGATCAATTTCTATTTCTATTTGAGAATGGTCAACCTCTGAAAAAAACCTCCAGGCCTCAAATGCTTGGTCTTCACCTACTGGAATCATAGGTAACGAGCTACAAAATATGCTACATCTCTCTATATACCACTCCACTAGTTATATTGCCCCAAATCATGATACATCTTAGTAACTCCTAGATGGATGGAATAGCCAGAATAATGAGTCTTCTCCAAAATAAATCCAGTCTAGTCACCCACTCTTAGCACACAAACTCAACCTCAAATTCTTAAAACACCATTTGAATCAAGTGAGGCCTCCTTAGCCTTACCACTTAATACCTTATCATAAATTATTCTCAACCCAACATCATAAAACTAATGAGCCCTAATCTACTCCACCAAGGAAGATCTAACCTCCATAAATTTCAAAATATATCTGGGTGATGAAATATCAAAACTGAACATCTAATTAGCCAAAGACTGAACCTCAAAGGCCAAAGGTCTCTCTTGGGTCAAAAGATATGCCAAGCTACCCATGCTGGTTGACTTTCAAATCAAGACATTCACAACCATATTAGCCTTTCCCGGATAATAGAGAATAATCAAGTCATAATCCTTAAGAAACTTAAGCTAATAATGTTGTCTCATATTAAGATCCCACTGGGAGAAGAAATACTGAAGGCTATGGTGATCTGAGAAAGTATTACAACAAATTCCATATGAGCAGTGCCTCCATAACTATAAAGCAAATACAATTGTGCATAACTCTAAGTCATGGGTAGGGTAACTCTTCTCTTAGGGATTAAAGCGATAAGAAGCATACACAATCACCTTACCCTCTTATATCAACATTGTACCTAACCTAACATCGAGTCATTATAAAAGCTGATAAAACCCACCCACTCCTTGGGCAAAGTCAAGATAGGAGTTGATGTCAATAAATCCTTGAGTTTTTAAAAGCCCACCCCACAAAAATCAAGCCACTAAACAAAAATCTTATTCTAAGTTAACTTGGTTAATAGAGATATAATAGATGACAAGCCCTCAACAAAACACCAACAGTAACCTACCAACCCAAGAAAACTTAAAATCTAGGTAGGAGAACTAGGCTAGCCCAATCATGAACCGCTTTGATCTTGGCTAGATCGACCATAATACCATGATTATTCCCCACATAACCCAAGAAAGAGAAAGATTCCAACTAGAAGTCACACTTGGAGAACTTAGCATACAACATCTCACCCCTCAGTCTTTGAAGTACAATCCACAAATGCTCCTCATGATCAACCTCATTCTTGGAATAAACCAATATATAATCTATAAATACAATAAAAAAAGAGTCGAGATATAGTTGAAATACCCAGTTTATCAACTCCATGAATATGGCTGGGACATTGGTCAACCCAAAGGACATAACCTAGAACTCATAACGGTCGTACCAATTTTAAAAAGCTATCTTGGAATATTTGAAGCAATAATCATCAATTGTTGATACCCGAACCTCAAATCAATATTTAAAACCACAAAAGCACCCTGAAGCTGATTAAATAAATCATCAATACAAGGAAAAAGAATACTTATTATTCACCTTGTTAAATGAGTGATGACCAGTACACATATGCATATACCCATTCTTTTTTTTATAAACAAAATAGGTGCACCCAAACGTGATAAAATAGGTTGAATAAATCTCTTATCTAAAAAATCTTGCAACTGATCTTTCAATTCTTTTAACTCTGCTAGGGACATCCTATAAAGAGGAATATAAATGGGCTTAGTTTCTAACTCAACATCAATAAAAAAGTCTATCGATACGCTTGATGCACCACTAAGGAGTCTCCTACAGGGTTAGATACACAAATAGGAATGTCAAGAGGCTCATTAGTTAAATCAAAACCCAAAGTTGCTGAACTAGAAGACTCACTACTCAAACCCTACAAGGCTGACTACACTTGTCTACTATGATATCCATGAAAGCCTTAGAATCTATGCCTTAAGGAGTGCAACCTCAGACTCTCCCAGATAATGCACCCTCTTGGCACCTCTTTAAGATGCTCAAATAATAGACTCAATCATCCTACCATGATCCACTATACACTAAAATGATGCTCCATAAATTACCATTAAAGTTTTAGCTAGTTGAAGAGAAACATCCAATCCCTTTACGAACTTTAAAATCTTCTCAGGCTTGGTGGCAATAGTGGCATAAAAATATCTATACAATATATGAAAATGTCCCTCATACTTCATAATAGTCATGGAGCCCTACTCCAAGTGATAAAACTCATCTCTCATATGATATCTTAGATTGTAAAGCACAAACCTCTCCAAAAAGGCCTTAAAAAGTTGATCCTAAGTCATTTTCGGAGAATTAAAAGGTATGCAACTAAAAGTCACCTCCAAAAATCTCTGGTTGTATCTATCAACTGATAAGTAGTATAAGCAACCTCATGCATGTCAAGAAAACCAAGATTATGCAACTTCTTATACCCAAATGAGTGAATCTCTCTAGAATACCCCATACTTTTGTTAATTCGGTTCATCTTATAGTGCATGCATAAGAGGCTTAGAACCTAAAAATTTAGCTAAGTGTTGGGGACTTAGTCTTATTTTTGGCCTCTTAATTTTGAGTATTTTAAAGTGACCTTCCCAACCCTAAGAGGTAAGTTTTTGAGTTAATTTATGTTCAGGGGTGTAAAGAGCATGTCTTAGGAAAGTTGTGAATTTTTGGATGAGGATTAGGTCATGTTTGGATTTAAAAATTAGCAAGTCATCGCAATAGCATCACGACGCGGTCATTATAGTGATGGATGGATAATCGCATCGCGGTAGCTCCTTAATCCGCATTTCAGTTGTGAATTTAAATATCTGGGGGTCAGTAGCATCTTTACCGCTCAATCCAAGTCATTATAACATGACTTATATCGAGATTTTTTGCATAATCTACCCATTATCCTTTAATTTTCTCTCAAAGAAACCCTAACTACCTCCCAAGAATCTTAAAACTAATTATCTTCTCTTCAATAAAACCAAGAACTCAAGCTTACCAATTCAAGAAAGCTTTCTAGATTGTGTTTCCCTTTCAAGTGTAAAAGTTGAAGGTATGTGTGATGTTCATCCATAGGACCTTTTTCACCCATGGAGTCCAAGAACCTATTTTTATATTTTAATTCATGAATTTACTTGTTTACAATGAGTTATGTTCATGAAGCTTTTATGAATTTCAATTATACATGATGTTTACAAGTATTTTTCGTTGAAAGTAGCCCTTACATATTTGAATGATGATTATTAGCATGTTAAATTCTTAGCCCATGATTTTAATATTGCAATTATGCTATTATCGCATGTTTTAACTATTCTCATGCTTTAACTCATGACCCTCCTGAGTTTGATGAAATACCTAAGAGATGAATTTTGAACAATAATCCCTATTATGATTTGTAAAGTTATATATGTCCTTATTGATACTTGTATTTAGTGTTGGGGGTTATGAATACCCAAAACATAGTTGTTTACTTTGTTTATAGTATTTTCAGAATGGTTTCAGATAAACCATGAGCATTGTCTTTCAGTTAGTATCATGTTCAGCTATTGGCTCAGTTAATCTCAGTTTAGTCCAGTAGTCAGTGTTATTCAGTTAGAAGTAGGATTTAGCATCGAGCGAACCTAGGAATGGGGGCTCACCTGCCAGTAAGGGTATGGACTTTAGTAGCAGCCCCTTAGTTCTAGAACTACATAGCCAACATAGGTTAGGAATGTCAACCTACTAGTTGAGGGTTGATAAAGTGTTTACCTGCCAGTTGAGGGAACATATATCTCATTAGAGCACCTGCTAGATGAGGATAACTTAGTGGATCCATAAGCCATTATTGGTACCCGTAGCATGGTACTGACAACCTTCCAACTAGGGTTACAAGTTGGACCCCACTTAGCTCAGATTGGGGCATGTCGGTTAGATGATACCTCCCACAGTCTCAGTTCAGTAGTCAGTACAAAGTTTAGTTTATGTTTGCTTGACCATAGCATATAGTTCATCAGTTATTCAGTTACCAAATTTTAGTATTTCAATTACAGACTATTTCAGTATTATGTTATATGCCTGGACATGCCTTCTTAGATTTTACAGCTTTCACACATTTATGTATTAGTTATCTCATGTTGTTCAGTTAGTTGTTATTTCATGCACAGGAACTTATGCATTTCAACCTAACCTTATTTCATACACCAGTATATTCAAAGTACTGACCGCATACTTTTTTCATGCTATGATGTCTTATATCATAGGTTTGGATATTTAATTCCCCAACCGCAGTTAGACATCCCAGGATGACTCAGCAGTAGTAGTGGTGAGTCCTCATCTTTCGAGGATATGATGATATATTTCAGTTATTTAGTAGTTTAGTATTATTCAGTCAATCAGAGCTAGTTGGGGACTTGTCCCATTAATTTGAAAGTTAGTTAAAGGCTTTTTCAGACATTCAGACAGCTAGTTAGTTTATCAGTTATTTTATCAGTCTTTTCAGTATGTTCTCAGATGCTTAGATTTATGATTTATCAGTATTTTAGTATTTTTAAACCTTATGGCTTCACTCAGTTTTTTTCATATATATTGACCATTATCAGTTTACTCAGTGCTCATAGAAGGTACCAGTTCATGGGTTAGCTTATGGTCACTTATTTCGTAAGCACCGTTGTCGCGACTGAGGGGTAGCCTCGGGTCGTGACACTCTTAAACCTCTTCTGGTTCTCAAAAGACATAATTGTACTCATAATAAGAGTAGGCATAGTGAATCTGGATGGCTAAGATCCCACCTGAGGAGGTAATATAGACGAAGGCTAACCTACAAATATTGGAATATCATACTCAGATAGAGGTGTTGAAGAAGGAACAACACTCAGAGTGTTTAGAGTACCAAAAATCAGATGTCAATACCACTAGAGGATCTATCCTTAGAATTGAAGGAACACCACACATATTCATACAGCAAAAATTGAAATAAGATTTAGAATGCAAGGTATGGAAGGAGCTGCATGATAAGGAACAAAATAAGAAAAGTTCCCTAAATATATCTTATAGCATCTTAAAGATAGATATGGATGTCTATTTACCGATCCACGAGGATCTGCGATACATTATGTTTTTACACTGATGAGACCAATGAACCTGGCTGCTCGGATACCGGTTTATCATGATCCCAAAAACTAAGGGTCATGATAGCACTTGTCCAATAGGCTTATCAACAAAATTGATATGAAATAAAAAATAATAACAAAACCTAAGGAAAGACTCTTAGAATAGAGTCAAACCATAACAATTTCCCAAAACCTAGTGTTACAGTATAAGAACTACTAAATATATCTCAAATGTCAAAAGATAATAATAGTCCGAAAGGAAAAAATGTGTATCCGAATACAAAAGAAGACATAGTCTAGATAAGAAAAGGTAGTAGATCAACTCTTGATGCATAGGTCAACAACTACCAAGAATAGACTCCAAGCACCTTATAAATCAACTACTATATGGCGTACTCATACCTGGATCTACACCAAAAGGTAGTAGTAGGGATGAGTATGGTCCACCTGTGCTCTGTAGTTATCATAGGTGACTGAGCAAAGTAGAAAATAAAGTATACAAAATACATACTATAGGTACGTCACCTATAATTAGAAAATGTCCTAACTGGTAGCTCACACCCTCTTCATTAAAAATTCTAGAATATTCACATATACTATATGCAAATACGATAAAGAAGCACAAGTATACAGATATTACACATACAAGTATGAAAAAGAAGTATAGATAGATAGATATCACATTAAGATGATAATAGAACACAAAATGAGCACAATATATATGATATGTAATAAAGATGATGGATGGAGAAGATGATATACTATGATGCACGAGACCTCCATATAAACCTACTGAGCTATGCTCCTAGGTAGGACCCAAATACAAAACCAAATTAAACAATATCTATGACTTATCTCTAGAACATCCCTTGAAAAGAGTCTATAATAATGACAGGAACTAGTGTTTCCAGCATTTAATCAATGGTACCAATGGTTCATAAATGAATATGATATGAGTATGAAATGTTTACAGCCAACCAAATGAGAATTTCCAATTTCAACTAATATAATAAGCACGTGAGCCAAAATCTATTCAATAAACTAGTCATCCATGATCCAACATAATCCACATACCAACAGAGTTAGATATACCATAACATGCTATTTGATACCACATAATTACCAATATAGACAATTTCTACCAAGAATAACAACCAATTATTCTAATACCAAGCCAACAACATCATATAAGACCTTACACGATAACACATAATAGATAATGTCTCCAAACCATCAAATAACTTAATATAGCCCCCCACATAGGCACAACACAGTAGCAACATCATTTTCATGATTGTAACCCATACCCATAACATGATTTTATGTCAATATGAACTGCGCAACAAAGCCTAAAGAAAGTTAAGCCATAACCTACCTCAAATACCAAAAATCAATCCAAAAAACCTTCAATCTAGAGAATTACCCTCACGAATATATTTGGAATCAACTAGCTTAAATAAGTCAAGCAAGCGCCTTAGTATTTTATTCCCTTTTAAGATCAAAATACTTTTAGTTAAACTTAAAACTTATGTACAACAGGTTACTTCATCCTTTAGACTCAAATACTTACTTACAAGCCCAAGTTTAAATACTCTTGTCGACGATAACTTGATCATACCACATTTTAATATATATGGGAATTTTGAGCCCATTGCCTATCCCATAAGTATATATCATATACGATACCGAACCTATTGCTTATCTCGTGAGTCTATATCAAGTGCCACATAAGTACAACTACTACACACAGAATATAGGGTGTACACTTTTGTTATGTGTTTCCCAGGAATGAGGTAGTGACAGATGATCTTTAACCACATTCTAGCTTTTTGATTTATCTGTGCAAAGGGAAATAAAAAATAATGGCCTCTCTCTTAGTGATGAATCCACCTAGCCATTTATCTATTGCCATATAGTAGGTTTCTAGATTCAGTATAGGGTGGAGTAATGCCCAGCTGCCTCAGCTGAAGTGAGTCCACCTTTGGAGTTCCCAAAATAGCATTCAAGTCATGTTTACTAAATTTTACCACTTTTCCACAAATTTTAACTTCTGAATTTGGATCTGTCGGGTCCCTATTCGGAAAGAATTCCCTAATCAAGTACAAGTTGCACTCAGTAGGCTACTCAAAAAGGAAGTTCATATGCAACTCTTCAATCCTATGAACTAAGCTCAAGAACTCTCAATGAAAACTCTCTCAAATCATCTAGGGGCATACATGGACTCAGGATATTTGCTATGCCATTCTTCCCTACTTCTGCAACCCACCTAGAACTGTATTTATGGGTTTTTCCTTTTGGGACTACTGGGGCTATAGGTACATAGATTGTTGGATGAACTCTCTTCTTGGAAAGTTCTGAAAGTCCATCAACATCTTTCCCTTTTCGTACTTAGCTTTCCATAATACCTGGTATCCAAAGTATTCAACAATCATGTCAAAATAACACCTATTTAGGCTAGCAAACACCAAGTGTAGGTGGTTTTAGGGGCTACTGATGTGCTATAGAAATATAGCACTTTTGATGCTTAAAACAACAAAAATATGCATGTACTTAAGGCTATTTTGTTGGATTTAAGTTGTTTTTGGTGTGTTTTGCAAGAAATCAAGTTTTGGATGCTAAATTCAAGAAAAAGATAAAAAGTGATATTTTTGGCTACTTTTTGGTGGAATGATGGATGTTCGAGATAAATTCAAGCTCGTTCGTAATCAAAGCATGTTCAAGAATTGAAGAAAATCTAAAAAGATGAATCACAGAACTTACTAAGTCAACATGTGAACCAAAAATAGGACCCACAGACCACAAGTAGGCAAACCAGGTGCCAGAAGTCTAAAATCCCAAGAGTTGAACTTGCAGGATGATTACTACCCCCCCAGTACTTGCACCTTGTACCTGTACCCATGGTCAGGAACTTAGTTAATACTTGTGCCCAGGGTCAGAGCACAGGTATAGACCGCAATTGCATCCTGATAGCTGACAGTGCTTCAGTAATTTGGCCATAACTTTTCATCCTGATATCAGATTGAGGCAAAATTAGTATTATTGGAAAGCTAATCCAATTATCTATTTGATAGAGAGGAATTCCTGAAACCACTTTTTTCCTATTTCATTTTGGTTTTTATTCTAGGGTTTTCATGTATCCTAATTACACTCCTATAAGGCTTTTAACTCCTATTATTTATGGGTAATTAAGTTTTTCTATTTTATTTAAGATTAGAACTCTAGGGTTTATTATAATCAATAAATAACTTTAGGCCTTGTTTAGTTTATTCATTCATTGAAATATTGAGAAAAATACATTCACTTGTTGATTTAATGAGAAAGAGGGCCCTCTAGGTTAAGTTCTCAACCATCTTGGCTTGTTACTCAATTTAAAACTTTGGGATTAATTATCTTATTATTGTGAGACTTATTTTTTAATTTTTTATGTGAATTCGATGATTGATCTCATAACTATGAGCGATTAATTCCCTTTGTTAGAGTTGTGAGAACCCTGATAGATTAACGAAATAGAGAAAGTGTCAAGTCATACTAGATAAAGATTCTTGCATATATTGCTTTGCCTTCATTATAATTGATTTCTTAATGGATGTATACATTAGGATCCCGCCTAGATATCACTACTTACTCTAAAAAAGGAGTAGTGACTAGGAAAAGATAAAGATAACAGTAATTTGGGAGTTAGCAGTCGACCTGTTGTAGTACAATGGTATATCTGAATGATTGTTAGCTTTTATCTAATAAACTAAGACACAAAAAGAGATAGTTAACTGGGATCAAGGTAAGTTTTAGTAACGTGACACCCTGAGACTTAAAAGGTAAAGGGTGTAATCCTCCTACTCGTCCAAAAAACTGTAGGTGGTATATAACTTATCGATTCTCCATGCAAGATACTGGAATAGTTCGACAATGCATGACAAGTCTACTAAGTTGAGAAGCCAGGGGGAACACAATCCTAGTGTTTAGTTAGATTGTTTACAACCAAAAGCAACCAATTCTTATCTCCTTCTGTTATTTCAATAAATCCCCCCTTTTTACTTTTCTGCACTACCTGGTAATTGTAACAAGTTCAAGAAGGATTTCTGATGTATTCTAATGGGATTCAACCCCAACTTAGTTGGGTTACTATATTTTATATCAACCACTTCATCCTTTAATTAGAGGTGTATTTTGAGCATTTTTAAATTTTGGTGCTGTTGCTGAGGAATTTGACCTCAAAATTCATGATTGAAGTTGTTGGAGTTATTGGGTTTTATTTTATTTAATTTGTTTCCTAATCTTCTTGAGATGACAACTTGGCTAGAGAAAGTATGGAGTAATGATGACTCCTTATTTATTGACCCTTTTCCTTTTGATATGGTGCATTATTGCAAGAGTATGGCAAAGATAGTGTGTGAGCATAAGGATAGCTTGTTAGAAACAATAATGCACCTTGTCCACAACAATCATAAGCTTATTCAATAGGTTGACAGGTTTGATTTGGATATTTACCACCTATAAGTAGATTTGAATGCAAACATTACTCCATGGAATGCCCAGAAACTTAGTTATGGGTGGTCTAAGACTGAAAATATTTTGAGAAGCCAACTTGAGGAGCTAAAATTGGAGGAGTCAAAAATTACTCATGCTCTTATGGATAGTGTCATGCTTAAGGAGAGCATACTAAAATTATGTGGGGATGTAAAAAGGGATGCAATTTCAGAGTTGAGGCATATTGGACCTCATTCGAATCATTTTTCCATATTATGTTTGGATAGTTAGATCTTGATCGAGCCATCCGAGCCTAAAGAAAAGTGAAAGGAGGGGGAAATATATGTCTATATTCTTGAATTTGCTGAGCCAAAATTGAAGTATTACATTTCTCACATAAGGGCTAAGAAATACCACATGCCATATATATTTCTTGGATCCTTTATTTTTATACCTCGACCCATGACCATAATAGGAAATCAAAAAAATAATTATGGAAGCAATTCATAATTTCAAAGTGGAAAGAGAAATGTGAGGGCCAACTCTTGGGCTACCTGGATGAAGTCTGAGTAATCAAGGTAACCATGGGATTGTTGGGGAGGTTTGAAAACCCAACCAAATCTCGTCATGCCATGACGTGAATCAAGTGTGGGACATTGTGCACCTTAATTGAGGTAAATTTCCTAAGTTGAGGGTTTATATCATAGGGGTGCATAATGTATAATGGGTATGAAGAAGGGTAGAATAAGAGGAAAAAAAGTTGGGTTGGGTGTGGTGTGGTAAGAAGATAAAAGCAAAAACAAAAGAAAAGATTTGAGAGCCTAGTGTCTTAGGTATGTTCTTCCCGCCCTATATTTTACTTTGTTTTAGTGCATTGAGGAAAATGTGAAGTTTTTAGTTGGGGGTGGTCATGCCATGCCTAAGTTGAAAATGAATGAATAAGAAAACCACACCCAACTTGTGTGCTTTATAATAGAATGGGAGAAATAAGTGCAGAAATAAAGTGAAAAGGGGGTAATATGTAAGACCCCAATAATAAAATAGTGCCAAAGATGCTTAATCACTTTAAATGTCCATATGTATCATACCATCCCCTAGCCTACATTTCAAGCTGGGGAAAGCCCTATAGTGATCCAAACTTGACTGTCTGAAAGCTAAGGTAAAGAAAATAAGGGAAAGCCTATAGTATTTGACATGCATTGATTGGAACTTCTTTTTGGCGGTGAGTGTCTCTTGATCATCCCTGCATTTGCATGCACTATTTCATATAAGTGAGTGGGACATCTTTGATGTGAGGGCACATGGGTTTTATTGCTATCTGCTTACTTTTTTGGGTAATGTAACTTGTATATCTGCATGGTTGTTTGTTGCTAATGTAATGCCATAGTTTGATTCCTTTGTGTCACATTGTTGTGCTTCACTAATACAAACAGTTGGGTTTTAAAGTATTAAACTTGGAGATGGTAATGATCTTGAGCTAATATTAATGATTGACTAACATAGGTATCTTAGGTTTTTCTTGGTTAAGCATCGTCTTATTGTTTTGTTATGCTTTGTTTCCTGAGGACATGCAACATTCTAAGTTGAGGGTGACGTGCTATAGAAATATAGAACTTTCGATGCTTAAAACAATAAGAATATGCATGCACTTAAGGCTATTTTGTTGGATTTAAGGTGTTTTTGGAGTGTTTTGCAGGAAATCAGATTTTGGATGCTAAATTTGAGAAAAAGATGAAAAGTGATATTTTTGGCTACTTTTTCGTGTAATTATGGATGTTCGGGATAACTTCAAGCTTGTTCGTAATCGAATCATGTACGAGAATTGAAGAAGATCTGAAAATATGACTCATGTCACTTACAAAGTCAATATGTGGACCGCAAGTAGGACCTACGGACTGCACGTAGGTAAAGAAGGTGCCAGAAGTCCAAACTCCCGAGAGCTGAACTTGTAAGATGATTTCCCCCGGTACTTGCACCCTGTATTTGTGCCCAGGGTCAGGACCACAGGTACTACCTGCGTCCAGGGTCAGAGCGTAGGTATAGACCACATGTGCATCCTGACAGCTAACAGTATTTTAGTAATTTGTCCATAACTTTTTACCCCGATATCAGACAAAAAATTTTAACGTGAGGATACACCTCTTTACTTAGACTTCAAGAGCATACCCTATTTCTCACAACAAAGTATTTGTAAAATTACAACAAAACAGACCATTATTTTTCTTCAGTTTAAAACTTAACAAAAGTGTGACTTCAGTTTAAACATATGTATCATCATGACTCACAAAAGATAGTTTTGTATCCAACATTCTCAACCAATAGCTTAACACAACATTCATACAAAGTGCTCAGGTAACAAAGCTTTGTTTCCATTCAAGTACCTATGCTACCATTAGGTATAGAACATATAATTATGGTTAATATAGCTCACATATCATTACAGGACTACCAAGATCTCCTCATGTGCACAAGCCACCTCACCCACATATTCTAAAGAAGTACTAGAAATATATATGTACGCTAAATCTTCACAGAAGCACCATGTCTCCTATTTTAGTTCTAATAAATTAAAGTATAGGCATTCATAATAAGACAACCAAGTATACATCCACATACAACAAAGTACTCTTACCCAAAAATATTTTGAATCATATTGTACAGCAGAAGTTACCAATTCACATTCATATAATTATGCATAAGTTAGTGTTATGGTTTAGTTGAAAAGTAATTATTTAAAGCACCTAATATAGAACGTTGTGGTATTAGACATTGTACCATAACTCACACACCACAATCTGTACCAATAAATAAATAAACACAAAATAGTGCCTTGCTTATTTTCCCTATCATTAGTAGTTGAGTAAGAAAGAAGGCAAAAATAATAGTGAACTCAGCTGGCTTGAAGTCACGGAGGATAAAGAAATAAACTTGGTATGGATTTATGGTGTGACACACTTCAAAGATTTGAGAGATTTGGGAGGGGTAACATTTTAGGGTTATTAAATAAAGAGGGGGATTGGGAATTTAGGGGGTTTAAAAGGTGGATCGGGTGTTATAAGGGGAAAATTTTTTAGTCAACCCAATATTTTAATTAAAATAATCCAAAATAAACACCCTCCCTGCCACACCCATATCATGGAGGATAAGTGGTTTGGCACGTAAAAATCACAAAGGCTCACTGGAATAGCCTCCGCAAATTTTTCTTTATGGCATGCCACAGCCTTATCATGGAGAATAGGGACCGTGGCACACTACTATCGTCGTGGCCCACTATTTTGCTAGTTTGGGGGAATCTTGGTTCCCCCTTTGCTTGCCTTTATATTTTGTTGAATAAATAAGCATTTACATACTTGGTAGCCTCCTGAAAACACATTTTACTCACTTTAATTTGTTCCCCATGTTAAGACATACCTCACTCCTGCAATCTCATGAAAAATAACAAAACACATTAGAAAGGGCGGGTTGTCCCCCACCTAGTGCCTTAGTTTTGGTCGTGGCTCGACACATCTTTTTGTATTTTTGATTTCTTCTCATTTTTTAGATAAAAAGGGAAACTACGTTTTTACATTACATTCATGGGTTGCCTCCCAGTAAACCCTTATTTAATGTTGTGGCACAACCAAACTCAATATCACTCTTCCACAAATATGATAGATGTCTTTTGTCTATACACATAATCAAGCCAATAGTGTTTGACCCTCTGTCCATTCACCAAAAATGCAGTGCTCTTATCTTTTTTCCAGAGTTCAATAGCTCTGTGAGGGTCATTCTCACCACTTCAAATGGCCCAGATCACTTGCACCTTAACTTTCCTGGAAACATCTTCATCTTGGAATAGAATAACAAAATTTTTGTCTGTGCTCAAAGACTCGTGTCAGGATATGCTTATCATTCCATCTTTTGGTCTTTTCTTTGTACAACTTTGAATTTTCATAAGCATGTAAGAAGAACTCATCAAGCTCACACAACTATAGCATCCTCTTTTTTCCTAAAATCTCTAGATCAAGATTCAATTTATTCACTGCCTAATAAGCCTGATGTTCATGCTCTATGGTCAAGTGACACACTTTTCCATACACCAACCGATAAGGAGAGGTCCCAATAGGCATTTCCTATAGTGCATCATCTAGTTTTACCGACTAATCTCTCTACTAAGCATTGACTGTTTTCTATAGAATCTATTTAATCTCCCGATTAGATACCTCCAATTGGCCACTCGTCTGTGGGTGATTAGTTGTGGCTACCTTATAGATAATCCTATATTTTTCCAGTAGGTTCTTAAACCAATAGCTCATAAAGTGGGTCCCTCCATCACTAATGATTGCCCTAGGTTTGCCAAAACAAGATAATATATTCTTCTTGATAAATTTCATCACCACTTTTGCATCATTATTGGGGAGAGTTTCAGACTCTACCCACTTGGACACATAAGCTACTTCCAGCAAAATATAAAGATTACCATTTATTGGTAGAAATGGGCCTATAAAATCTATCCCCCACACATTGAAGATCTCCACCTTAACAATATTATTTAGGGGAATTTCATGACACCTTGAGATAGTGCCCATTCTCTAGCATTGATCACATTTTTTCACATAAGCAAAGGCATATTTGAATAGTGTTGGCCAAAAGAACCCTGATAGTAATACCTTGTGTATTGTGCATTCACCTTTATGATGACCTCCAAAAGGTGATGAATGTAAAATCCCAAGCATTTATTTAGACTCATCTTCTGGAACAGATCTTCTAACTACTTGATCAACCCCCTTCTTTAACAAATAAGGCTCATCCCACATGTATGAGCGAGAATGATGAGATAGTTTCTTCTTCTGTTGACTAGTGGCATCTGGAGGGTATACACTAATGAATGGCATGTTAGCTATATCAGTATACCATGGAAGCTCTGCAATGCTCAATGTTATCAACTGTTTATCCAAGAACTTTTCTTATTTACCAATCTCATCAATTACATGTGTGTGACCTTTTAAACTCGATAGGTGGTTAGCCACTTGATTTTCAGCTCTTTTTCTATCTGGTACTTCTAGATTAAATTCATGTAATAGCAAGATCCATCTAATTAGTATGGGCTTTGCATCTTTATAATTGAAGAAATATCTGATGGCTGCATGATCTGTATGCACTATCACCTCTGTGCCCACTAGATAAGCTCTAAATTTGTTGAATGCATAAACTACATCCAACATCTCTTTCTTTGTGACTGTGTAATTTATTTGATCCATATCCAAGACCTTAATAGCATAATATATGGAGTGGAAAACCTTTTCCTTGCATTTCCCTAGCACTGCACCTATATTCACATCACTAGTGTCACACATCAGCTTAAATGGTAACCCTCTATCAGGAGAAATCAATATGGGATCTTCTGTCAATCTTTTCTTCAATTTATCAAATGATTTCAAAAAATCCATGTTGAATTCAAATTTGGCCTTTTCCTCCAGCAGCTTGCACATTGGACTTGCTATCTTTGAGAAGTCCTGAAATAACCTTCTGTAAAATCCCACATGTCGAAGGAAACCGTGCATAACCCTAACTGAGACAAGTAGTGGCAGCATCTCAATCATATCTACTTTTGCTTTGTCAACTTCTATCTATTTTAGTGACACTTTATGGCCAAGAATGATACTTTTTTTGATAAAAAAAATGTGGCATTTCTCCAGTTCAATACCAAATTAGTTTCTTTGCACCGATCCAAGACCATGTCTAAGTTTGGCAAACATATATCAAAAGAGTTACCGAATATAAAAAATTCATCCATAAATACCTCAACAAAATCCTCCACCATGTCATATAAAATAGCCATCATGAACCTTTGGAAAGTGGCAGGTGCATTGCACAATCCAAAGGGCATACGCTTGATAGCATATGTTCCATATGGACAGGTGAATGTTGTCTTCTGCTATCTGATTGTATCCAGAATAAGCATCAAGAAAGTAGTAGTATTCTTTTCCAGCATATTTGTCAAGTATTTGGTCATTAAACGAGATAAGATAAAGATCCATCTGAGTGGCTTCATTGAGCATCCTATATTCCACACAGATTCTCCACCCAGTCATAGTTCAAGTTAGGATCAACTCATTATTATCATTTGTCACAACTTTCATCCCTCTCTTTTTTAGAATGCACTGCACTGAGCTAACTTATTTGCTATTTGACATGAGATAAACTATCTAATAATGCTCAAATTACACGGCAATTTAGTGCAAGGCGATCGTCGTCAACATATTTACCCAACTTTGGAGTCGGGGTCGAATCCACAGGGAATCATGTAAGTGGCGATTAAACTAGTTTGAAACTAAAGCTACAAGTTAAATTCAAACAACTGGCATGAGAAGACAAAATAGAGTTTTTTAATTATTAGCAAATAATTGTCGGTCACTTTAATCAGTGTTTGTAATCAAGATTTTATAGAGAAACCAGAATTATGCTCACTAGGGTGTTCGGTACTTGACAACTATTAATAATGGTTCAAGATTCTCACAGTAGGTAGGATAACAAGCTATCTTTATCGATGTTATGCATAAATGTCTCTCGACCTACTTAAGCATTTAATTCCCTAATCCTCTTGGATTTAGTGAATTTCAATTTACTGCCCAGATTTTACCTCTGGTTAACCAACCTTGTTACAACACTGATTATTAAATGAAGTATTTCCGAGTCCCTGTTGATAATTCACTTCCTACTATATTTGATTTCTTTCTCAAGAAAATCAAAGAAGGTGTGTCTACTGTTTGCAACCAACAAACGTTAATTAAAACTTCAGAATTATCAAGAAATCCTACCACTTTTTGAATCTTGAATACTTAGCACCTCATTAAGACCTAACCCTAGATCCCATAACTCAGGTTAATGGAGTTTATCCACTCAGAATGTAACGAACAAAACACATAATTAAATTCATGATTTGAAAGATAAACTTACAGAGATGAACAATAACTAGTGAATCACAGATTAGATCACAAAGGAAAAATCCCAAAATACTAATAATAATCTCTCCAAAGTATTTGCTATTTCAAGCCAGAAAAACTAGAGAGAGAAATTATCAGAATGCATCTCTTAAAACTCAAGTCCCAACCCCCCTCCTGAATGAAACCCTAGAAGCTGCTATTTATAGTTTCAACTTAAAGGAAATTCGGAATTAAAAATTTTGAAATTCGTCCCTTAGATGACTCAAACTCTTAAGGAAAACCCAGACTTGTCCTTAAATACTTAGGCTAATTATGGAAACAAAATCACAGGTTACAGTTTTTTCTCAGAATAGACGACGATATGCGTAATGCCTTATCAGGGTTTTGATGACTTATCAGGAATGTAGTCAAATCCTTCTCAATTTTGACATTCTCTGATTTAGGCTGACGATGAAACCTGACGGCTTATCAGAACTTTGATGACTTATCACTAATGTCATCACTGGTCCCAGCTGAAGTCCATTCTCTGTCTAAGGCTGACGACGCTCATGATAGCTTATCAAATTTATGACGACATATCAGGGGATGTCATAACAACACTTCTTCAACTTCATCACACTGCCTCCATCTAACGATGGACCTAATAACTTATCACCAAGTTGATGACTTATCACAAAAGTCATCAACGCTCTTCTTCAATTTCTTGGATATTTTTTCCATATTCACCTCTTTTTGTCCTTATTATCTTAGGTTCTCTTGAATCTTGCCTTTCACTGCAATATCAAAGAAATATCATAAAAAACAATGATAGCTACTTAAGAACTTACAATTATTCTGAGTTAAAAGTCTTAAATGTTCTAACAAAATGCTAGCACATCAACACCCTTAACTTAAAACAATTGTTTGTCCTCAAGCAACCAAAATATAACTAAGAGAATACAAAGTACATTTGGCAGTCAATTTTCTATATCATCTCAACACGACTTCACCTTCTCCCAGGTCAATCAATTCAAACTCAACTGTGTATACTATTGAAAAACAACAATGCAACACACACGAATCAAGATATGGCATAGATTCAGCAATAGCAACCATGCATGTACCAAGATCACACTATCCGAATAAGTTAGCAACTAGCAACATAACCTGTGTACCCTCACAGCAAAGAAATCCCTTTTTCTCTTATATCAGAAATCACATATATACACATAGGGATAATCATGAGATTCACTCTCAGGATGAAGTTTCACTCAATGAACATCAAATGCAATAAGCTTGCCCTTATAATCAGTACCAAGGTTTTCAGACAGGTCAGCTAGGATTACTATAGGTCTTTTTCTTGGCTTGTAATATAGGCTCTGAGCTGGTATGATATTCAAGGGTATTTAAAGTGACTACACCTCCTTGACACTATGCTAACCTCTTGGGGTTTCACTTATCACAAAAGTCATCAACGCTCTTCTTCAATTTCTTGGATATTTTTACATAACTTTTTCATTTCTTATTCTTTTTGTACCACACCCATCTTTTTATTCTTTTCTCTTATTCTACCTCTCTTCATACTCATTTTACATCACACACCCCTATGATAGCCACCCTCAACTTTGGCTATTTACCTAAGTCAAGGTGCGCAGTGTCCAAGGAGGACCAGGGCCAAAATAGGTTCATTATGATGTAAATGAGAAGGTGATAGGTATCATGAAAGAAACAAGCAATTTAGGCTCAAAAACAGGGATCAAAGGATATTATGTACATAGGGAAGGTCATTTAGGCTAAAAGTGGGCTAAAATAAAAACGGCCTATGATCCTCTCCTAACCCCTATCCTTATACTAAGGCAAAACTCACTTGGCAAGTTCTGGATTCAAGTACAAAGGGGACTGAGTAAGACCTCACACACACATGGAACACAAATATATTGCACATCACTACTTATATGGTTCGTGTAATTGTTTAGTCTGATATCACATTGCCAGAACTAATGCCACCAAAAGATGCATTATGGTCAAATTAGATACAAATCACACAGTTAAACAATTAGACCATTTGAGAGGTGTTCACAAAATAACAAAACTATGTTAACTGCCTTAGGTACTTGTATTTCTCCTAGTCAACTACAACACATCACAAAAAAAACACAATATGCATAAACATATCATCTCTACTAGGAACAAGACTCCGGGGAAAAAAGCACGGCAACAAAAAACCCAAGAGGACATCAACACCCACAAGTAACCTCACCCTCAACTTAAAATTATGCAATGTCCCCAATGCATCAAACCAAAACAAGAGAGTTAGAAACATACCTTTGGCACCATGGGTGTGACGATCTGATGTCAATCCTATAAATGAATACAAACAACAAAATACCTTGGGTTGCCACCCAAGCAGCACCTAATTTAATGTCACGGCACGACATCATTTAATCATCCTTTATCCCTCCACGTAGATTATTTAAATTGTTGGCCCATCTTTCAATCTTTACATCTTTTAGGTGCATTGGGCAAATGTGAGGGCATGATAAGAAATATTCTATCATGCCACTTTGAAGACTTAAACTGCTTGCCCAATTTTGCATCAAACTTTTAAGTGGGCTCATTGGGCAATTGTGAGAATCTTAAAAAACCACTAAATGGACATAGATCTTTAAGCTTCTTGGCCTTCAAGATTGGGTTTGTAGTATACCCTTTTGGAAGGACAAACTCCAAAATGTAAGAATTTTCCTCCTCACTTTCAAAATTCATCATTTGCTTGGATGATTTGACTTTCATCACATCTACCAAGCATAATGTTGAAAACTGGTTTGAATGAGGACTAACTCTCAATTTTGGAGTAGCATCGCTATTAGTATCTTTACCCCAAAATGGACTAGAGCATTCATAAGGATTGTGCTTGATTTCTTCTTTTCACTCTAGTACCATTTTCTCATCTTGGGCATCTTCGTTCATGAATGGTTCTGTTGGTTGGCAAATCACTGAGGGTTGCTCATCATCAAGCTCAACATCAATAGAGGTTTCTTGCTCTTCATCTTCACATTCTTCCATTATGTTAAATGATTCCATAGACAAGATATCATCTAAACATAATGTAGAAAAGTCCTTTGAATTCTTGACCTCTATATCCATCTCCTCTATTATTCTTCTTTCCTTGTTATTTTCCCTTATGTATTGATGTATATCACGTATGATATCATTCATTGTGTCCATACAATCCAATATTAGTTGAAGCATAGCTTCAATGCCACTCTTTTTGGTGCTTCATTCTTTCTGTTCTTGACCATAAGACCTATCAAAATCATAAGAAAAACTAGAATTTGGGTTAGCATACGGGGGGAGGGTCCATTTGGGAAATCACTCCAATGTCCATCTTGACCACCACATAACGAACAATCATACTCTCGGTAGGATAGAGTTGGTGCACACATCTCTCTCTGGGGAGCATATCTACAATCTTTCCAAAAGTGAGGTCCATCACAATAAGGACACAGATTATCAAGATAAGATTTCCAACCACCAAGCTCATGTTCATTCCACGTAGTAATAAGTAAACTAAAATAAAAATCTACATAACACAAGAAATAACAAAAAACTAAAAATAAATATTTACAAGTTCGAATTCAAGAAAGTAGGCTAAAATTCCAAACCAACTCAATACGCCAAATTGTTCCCCAGAAACGGTGCCATTTTTTATAATGCTCAACTTACACATCAATTTAGTGCAAGACAGTTGTCGTTAATATATTTACCCAACTTTGGAGTTGGGGTCGAATCCACAGGGAATAATTTGAGTGGCGATTAAACTAGTTTGAAACTAAAGCTACAAGTTAAATTCAAACAACTGGAACGAGAAGACAATGGTGGTTTTTAATGATTAGCAAATAATTGTCGATCGCTTTAATCAGTGTTTGTATTCAAGAGTTCATAGAAAAAATAGAATTATGTTCACTAGGGTGATTGGTACTTGACAGATGCTAATAATGATTCAAGATTCTCACGGAAAGTAAGATAAAAAGCTATCTTTATCGATGTTATGCTTAAATGTCTCTTGACCTACTTAACCATTTAATTACCTAATCCTCTCGAATTTAGGGAATTTCTACTGCCCAAATTTTACCTCTGGTTAACCAACCTTGTTACAACGCTGATTATTAAACGAAGTATTTCCAAGTCCCTGCTGATAATTCACTTCCTACTATATTTGATTTATTTCTCAAATAAATCAAAGCAGGTGTGTGTACTATTTTCAACCAATAGACCTTAATTAAAACTTTAGAATTATCAAGAAATCCTACCACCTTTTGAATCTTGAATACTTAGCACCTCATAAAGACCTAACCTTAGATCCCATAACTCAAGTTAATGGATCTTAGCCACTCAGGATGTAACAAACGAAACACATAATTAAATTTATGAACAATAACTAGTGAATCATAGATTAGATCACAAAGGAAAAATTTCAAAATACTGATAATAATCTCTCCAAAGTATTTGCTTTTTCAAGCCATAAATATTAGAGAAATAAAATATCAAAATACATCTCTTAAAAATCAAGTGTCAACCCCACCTCGTGAATGAAACCTTAGAAGCAGCTATTTATGTCTGTAACTTAAAGGAAATTTGAAATTAAAATTTCTGAAATTCATCCCTTAGATAACTCAAACTCTTAAGGAAAACCTAAACTTGTCCTTAAATACTTAGGCTAATTATGGAAACAAAATCACATGTTAGAACTTTTTCTCAAAATACACGACGACATGCGTGACGCCTTATCAGGGTTCTAATGAGTTATCAAGAATGTAATCAGATCTTCTTCAATTTTGACATTCTCTGCTTTAGGCTGATGAAGGCTTATCAAAACTTTGATGACTTATCACCATTGTCGTTATGGATTTCAGCTGAAGTTCATTCTCTATCTAAGGATGACGACGCTCTTGATAGCTTATCAAATTTGTGACTACATATCTTCATCACACTACCTCTATCTGACAATGGACCTAATAACTTATCACTAAGTTGATGACTTATCACAAAAGTCATAAACTGCTCTTCTGCAATTTCTTGGCTATTTGCTCCATATTCACCTCTTTTTGTCCTTATTGCCTTAGGTTCTTTTGCATTTTACCTTTCACTATAATATCAAAGAAATATCATAAAAAACAATGATAGTTACTTAAGAACTTACAATTATTTCGAGTTAAAGTCTTAAATATGCTAACAAAATTCTAGCACATCACTATCTCTGTATCAAGCCACTTAATCACTTCCTTTCTGAATACCTCCTTCATAAATGGGTTTAATCTTCATTGATGTTGCAAACTCGACTTGTAATCTTCTTCCATAAATATTTTGTGCTTGTATAAAGTAGAATTAATTCCTTGTAAGTATGATACTTGCCATACGATCACCTTCTTTCATCTTTTAAGCATTGCCAATGCCTCTATTATTTGTACATCAAACAAACCTACAGAGATGGACCAAGGGGCCTATTCAAAGGCTCAAATTCATCCTTATGTATAAAAACACCTGTAGTATTCAGAAGTTCAACCATTTCATAAGCTTTAACATCACTAAAAGTATCACATCCTATGAATGCTCTCTCTAGTGGTCCTTGGACATAATAAGGGGAAGAGCTTCATGGTCTAGAATTGTGATAGTGGATAATTCCTCATATATTGTTGTTAACTTCATCGCCTTGTACACATCAAATAATTCAACCATATTATGAGCTCTTATTGTCAACTACCCTGCAGGCACATTAATAAATGCTTGTCCTGTATCTAAGAAGGGACATCCCAAAATAAATGGGACTTTTGGATCAGCATCAAAATCAAGAATAATAAAGTCAACCAAAAATATGAGATAACCCACTTGAACTAGCACATCTTTAACTATCCTCTTGGTCTGGCAAGTGAATAGACCACTAACTATAAAATGATTATGGTAGGTCTCAGGCTGCCTAGACCCATATTCTTGAACAATATGTAGGCATAAGCTTTATACTCACCCCAAGATCACATAAGCCTCTAACATATATAGATTGCCTAATAGTGATTTGAATAGTAAAATTGACTGGATCTTTATGCTTTGTGGGAAAACTATTCTGAATTCTTGATGTCCACTCCTTGGTAAGTGCAACTATGGCATAATCGGTCAACCGGTTCTTATTTTCTACAATATCTTTGATGTACTTAGTATATTTTGGAACACCCTATAACACATCAACCAAAGAAAGGTTAATTTGAACCTGCCTCAACAAATTAATAAATTTCTAATCATAAGCTTCCTCCTCCTGCTTCCTTAGCCTTTATGGGAATGGTGGAGGTGGATTTACACTTTTACCTTAGTTTTAGTGCCCTTATTAGCTTTGTCATTCTCAACTTTTCTTTATCCTTTTCAGAAGCTTTGTGAGTCACCTTCCTCAGTTCTAAATCCTCTAATTATAACCCACTGAGAGTAGACACAACATTTACTTTCTTAGGATTTGGATCAGTATCACTCGGTAAACTTCCCTAAGGTCTAATATTCTATGCTCCTACAAGATGACCCATCTGAACCTCTAGTGTCATAGTTGCTAACTGCTAGTTTGTTATATTGGTTTCCATCTGCGCTTGAGTGGCCATAATTTTTTTCAGTATCTCCTCAATATTTCATGATTGAGTATTGGCCTAATTACTCTGAGCTTGTTGTTGTTGATTCTGATTTCCTTGCCCTCTATATTGATCTGTATTTTGTCCCTAATTTCTATTACATGAGAAGTTGGGTGATTTTTCTAGCTGGTATTATAGGTATTTCCAAAATTTATATTTTACTGATGTTATGTATTACCCATATAATAAATAGATATTGGATTTGTAGCACAAGCATCTGCTTCATGGTCATGATAACACCCTAAATCTGGTACCCAAAATGCTACATGGTACCCATGACCCCAAAGGACCACAAGGTAACCCATGACTGATATCTGTAAACTGAGTACTGAATAATAGTAATAATACCATAGATACAGAAACATCAACTGAATGGACATAAGGTTTAAAACTGAATGAACATCTGATAAACAATATCTGAAAATGGTATAACAATACCAAAGCAAATCTGAAATAACTGTCTAACATGCTATAGTCTAAAATCCTCTAAACTATCTGAATAAAGAGTTGATGGGACATGTCCCTAACTTACTCCAACTACTGAAATAGACTAAAAACTGAATTAGTAATGAAATCATCATATCCTCGAAGGATGAGGACTCACTACTAACTCTGTTCACTAAACTAGGATACTACTGGTTCTCTGGAGCTCGTGCTTCTAAACCTATTGTATAAGACACCATAGAGAAAATACATCAATACTTTGAATATATTGGTATACAAGTGAGGTAGGCTGAATGCAATAGATTCATATACTTTAACAATACTAACTGACTTACTAACATGAACGTGAGAATACATGCATACATACGTAACCGTAAATGACTTTGTGATAGGACTGAATGCTAAGTTCTGACTACTGAGTTTACTAATAACATAGAATTACTCATATCTGGGGGACTGATACTATGTTACTGATACATGAATAACTATTTCTAACAGTTCTAATTATGAAAAACTGGTCTGGTTGATTGTGTCTAACAGTCCTGAAGCTGAATACTGATAACATGAGTTCTGATAACTGATATAATTGATAACATGAGTAACTATATTTGATAGTCCTAAATTTGATGGAACTAGCTGAGTTTTATACTGTATCTGAGTAACTGAATCTGAGATTAGTCCTATCTAGCAGGTGATCTCTAAATTTGATGATACCATTACTGATTGACCATAGTTAAGATCAGTCCTTTCTAATGGGTGATCCCGAAGTCTATTTATAATGATAAGGAGTGACTGTAACTGACATTCCTAAATCTATATTATTGAGCTAAATTGACTGTATCTGACATTCCTAATTCTATAACTAAAACTGTGGGATGTATTCATCTAACCGACATGCCCCATACTAAGCTAACTGGGGTCCAACCTGTAACCCTAGCTGGAAGGGTGTTAGTACTGCGCCACTGGTAAAGACAACTACTATGGATTCAGTCCTAATCTAGCAGGTGACCCCTAGGATGAGTATTATACATTTAAATATGCTAACGGGTGATCCCTGAGTATGTCAGTCCTATCTAACGGGTGACATCTCATTCCTACATTGGCTACGTAGTTCTGGTACTTAGGGATTTCTTCTAGAGATCTCAGTCATATCTAGCATGTGAGTCCCCATCCCTAGGCTGTCTTGGTGCTGAATCCTACTCACATCTGAAAGACACTGAACTGATTAACTGAACTGAGCTGATTCTAATGGTATTATTAAGCGAAGCTAAACTAAATTTATTGAGATTCATTGACTGATGGAATGTACTAAGTTCTAAGGACTGACTGAGAATGCTGAAGTTACTGAGATTGACTAGGAATACTAAGGTTATTGAGATTACTGAGTACTGAGACCACTGAGATTACTGAACTACTGAGATTACTAAGATTTCTGAGATTTCCTGAGTCACATGACTAACTGAGTTCTACGGATCATAGCTTGAATGAGGAGATCATGAAAACATGACATGGCTCTAGGCACATAGCTAAATGTTCGGGTTGACAAGAAACTGACATAGCATGGCTTACTTAAAGACATGACCAACAACACAATTCATAATTCATGTATTGAAGCACTTCATCAAACATGTGATATGCATAAACTTGTACGTACATGGGGATTTCATGATACTAGTTGAGGATTATTCCTTCATCTAGGCATTTAATCAAACATATGGTAGGCATAGCACATGTACACAACATTATCCAATAATTAATCATCATGATTCATCTCTAACTTCATCATCCTAGGGTTTATTTATAGGTTCACATGAATATACATCTATACAAATCCATTCCATATAAAATCGATCACCCAACAGGGATTTGAATTCAATTGATCATTCTCGACATAAACAAAACAAACCCAACATGAAATTCATAATTAGATTTTATTCGAGCTATCTCCGCGTTGCGCTGAATTTTCAATTGATACACTATTTGACTGAAAAGGCTCTAACTCTTCACATGAGTGCCGGATTTGGGAGAATTTGGTATTGATGGAAAGCTTATTAGATTCCCCAAATGATAAAAAGTGAAAATATTGGAAATGCCATATGTACAAAAGTGGATTCATCTTTTAAAGAAAGTTTCTAACATTCTTGGAAAACTTTTCAAGCTAGGAAAAGTATGGGGTATTACAATATGTCTCCCTTGAGAACATTCATCCTTAAATGAGACTGAGTGAGAGGGAAAGAATACAAACTAACGTACATACTGAACATGACTGAATGGAACATGATTTCATGACTGACATAACTGATGGCTGAATATAACATACTGAACATTCATATCTAATGCATGACTAATAAGCTGAATTCATGCATATCTGATACATGACTAACAATTGACTTATGAGTACATTACTGAATATTTTAATGGACTAAATTTCTCATAATGAGAATGCATTTCTAATGCATAATTAGATTCCTGAACTGATATGTAAATGTATGGATGAATATACAAGGGTACTTAGTACCAAGTCTGTGATAAACACTGAACATAAAACTGAGTAAGACTAAGGAGAACTGTTATCTTAACCGGAAATGCTAATGAATCTGAGATCATCTTACCAAACATGCATGAGCAGAAATATGAGAACCTAACTGAGCCTGGGCTGATACATGACATAAGAACTGAACATCATGAATGGAACTAAGCCTCTGAATACTTTGCCTAAAGCTGAGGTTGGGACTTTGAGGGTCAACTTATGAATACCCTCTACTCTAAATTGGATTCTTTATTTGAAGAGAAACTTTATTCAAGGCATGAGAACATTGAGGAAAAAAATGGTGTATCTCCTCCTTGGGACACTATGTCCCTCTAAGAATGCTCACCCTACTAAGATACTGGGGTGATAAACAGGGCTTCCATAGACTGATTCATGACTTAATAACTCATGATGAAAATCTTAAGGTAAAATAAGATAAAGAGGTCTAATAGTACATATCATGAGTATGAAGCGCCTATATAACATACCCGAATCTATTTCGGGGGAATTTTCTTGATCATGGCAAGTTTGAAGAGCATAAAACCTATTCTGACACTGACTACTAGTGGTACTAGAAGTGACGCCCTGGTGGCATAAATCTTTTCCTTTTTGAGCCCTTACTCTACATTTCTGTAACCTGTGGCCTGGCTTACCACATCCACAACATACCTCACTGCTTTCTCAACATATTCCTAGGTGATTACTACCATACTCTTCGTAAAGAGGCTAGGTAAGACTCCTGTTCTCACTACCCTGGGCCTCAGATCCTGGCGATCCATCACAACTGTTATTCCCAAACTTGGGTACTGGTACACTAGCTGAAGATGGAGCTGGGACTGAAAGCTTATGACTATATTGAGAACGTCCACCACCCCCTAACTTGGGCTGAGCAAAGCTAAAAATACCTGTCCTTACCCTCTTATTTTGCTTTTCTTTTATCTTATTCTTTTGCTCTTCTATCTTCTGAGCATAGGTCATAAGCCTGTCTAAATTCATGTCACTATTCAGCATGGCGGATCTTTACTCATTAACCATGCTATCATTCACCCTGACACAAACTTACTTATCTTGGCCCTACTGTCTGCAACCACATAAGGGGCATATCTGGCTAATTGAGTAAACTTAAGAGAATACTCTTTCACAATTATGGTGCCCTGCCTGAGGTTGATGAACTCTAGAACCTTGGCTTCTCTAAGCTCTAGGGGATAGAATCTATCAAGGAACACAGAAGAAAACTCTTCCCACTCAACTGACCCTGCATCGTCTGCCCTCTCTGACTTCCACTACTTGAACCAAGTGTGAGCAATATCCTGCAACTCATATATGCTAGCTTATCACTCTCAACAATAGTCACCCCCATGATGTCAGTCACCTTATGAACCTGATCTAGGAATTCCTGATGGTCTTTATCTGACTTAGACCCAAGAAAGAATGGAGAGTTCATTCAGGTAAAGTCTCAAATCCTGGCTGCAGCTGAATTGGCCACTGGGTTGGCTAGAACGACATCTGGTCATTCATTATAAGTAGCACCTAACTGAGCAAGAGTAGTAAAAGTAGCCCTAAACTCCGTATGAGAAACATGATCGCCCAAAGGTTCTTTAGGCTGACGGTCTGAATGATTTCCATTTCTTCTTTTAGGAGGAATGTTCTGTAGAAAAAAGGGAGAAATAGATTAGACTGAGAGATTGACTTGAGATTATGCTCACTGGCATGACATGAATACTGAAAGAAGGGAAATTGTTCCTAAAACACCTCATAGCCTCCTGCACATAAGTGTGGCACCTAACATAGGCATGTATAAGACTCTACTAGATACAGTTTTTAAGACTTCCTAGGACACTGTTGAACCTTAGGCTCTGATACCAAGTATATAACGCCCTAAATCTGGTACTAGAAATGCTACACGGTGCCCATGACCCCAAAATACCTCAAGCTAACCCATGACTAATATCGGTAAACTGAGCACTAAATAATAGTAATAATATCGTAAATGCGGAAACATAAACTGAATAGTCATAAGGTTTAAAACTGAATGAACATCAGATAAACAATGTTTAAAAATGGTATAACAATACCAAAGCAAATTTGAAATAACTTTCTAACATGATATAGTCTAAAAGCCTCTAAACTGTCTGAATAAGGAGTTGATAGGACATATCCCCAACTAACTCCGACTACTGAAATAAACTGAAAACTGAATTAGTAATGAAATCATCATGTCCTCTAAGGATGAGGACACACTGCGAGAGGACACACTGCTAACTCTGTTCGCTGAACTGGGATGCTACTAGTTCTCTGGAGCTCGTGCTTCTAAACCTATGGTATAAGACACCATAGCACAAATACGTCAGTACTTTGAATGTACTGGCATACAAGTGAGGTAGGCTGAGTGAAATATGTTTATATGCATGAACAATACAAACTAACTTACTAACATGAATGTAAGAATAATACATGCATACATAACTGTAACTGACATCGTGATAGGACTGAATGCTAAGTTCTGACTACTGAGTTTACTAACAACATGGAATTACTGATATTTGAGGGACTGATACTATGTTACTAATATATGAATAACTATTTTTGACAGTTTTGATTATGATGAACTGATCTGGTTGATTATGTCAAACTATATTGAAGTTGAATACTGATAAAATGAGTTCTAATAACTGATATAACTGATAACATGAGTGATATTATTTTATAGTCCTGAATTTGATGAAAACAGCTGAGTTCCATACTACATCTAATTAACTGAATCTGAGATCAGTTCTATCTGACAAATGATCTCTAAATCTGATGATACCGTTACTTATTGACCATAGTTAAGATCAGTCCTGTCTAATGGGTGATCCCGGAGTCTATTTATAATGATAAGGAGAGACTGTATCTGACAGTGCTAAATCTATTCTACTAAGCTAAATTGACTGTATCTGACAGTCCTAATTCTGTAACAGAAACTGTAGGATTTATTCATCTAATCGACATGCCTCATACTAAGCTAACTGGGGTCCAACCTATAACCCTAGTTAGAAAGGTGTCATTACCATGCCACTGGTAAAGACAACTGCCAGGGACTCAGTCCTAATCTAGCGGGTGACCCCTGGGATCAGTCCTATACAATTAAATGTGCTAACGAGTGATCCCTGAGTATTTCAGTCCTATCTAATGGGTGACATATCATTCCTACACTGGCTACGTAGCTCTGGAACTTAGGGATTTCTTCTAGATATCTCAATCCTATCTAGTAGCTGAGTCCCCATCCCTAGGCTCGCTCGGTGCTGAATCCTACTCCCATAAAAAAGACAGTAAACTGATTAACTGAACTGAGTTTATTCTAATGGTATTATTTAGTAGAGCTAAACAAAATTTACTGAGATCCATTGACTGATGGAATGTACTGAGTTCTGAGGACTGATTGAGAATACTGAAGTTATTGAGATTGACTGGGAATACTAAGGTTATTGAGATTACTGAGTACTGAGATCACTGAGATTACTGAACTACTGAGATTATTGAGATTTTAAAGATTTCTTGAGTCACATAACTGACTGAGTTTTATGGATCATAGCTTGACTGAGGTGATCATGAAAACATGACATGGCTCTAGGCACACAACTAAATGTTTTGGTAAAAGTACCCTCAGACTCAATGAGAAGAAACTGACATAACATGGCTTACTTAAACACGTGACCAACAATACAATTCATAATTCATATATTGAAGCACTTCATCAAGCATGTGATATGTATAAGCTTGTACATATATGGGGATTTCATGATATCATACTAGTTGGGCATTGTTCCTTCATATAGGCATTTAATCAAACACATTGTTGGCATAGCACATATAGACAATATTGTGCAACAATTAATCATCATGATTCATCTCTAATTTCATCATCCTAGGGTTTATTTATAGGTTCACATGAATATACATCTATACAAATCAATTCCATATAAAATTGATCATCCAACAAGGATTTGAATTCAATTGATCATTCTCAACATAAACAAAACAAACCCAACATGAAATTCATAAAGAAATCCATAAACTTAAACTTAGAAAAGAGATTCTCGGGCTTCATGGATGAAAGGGGTCCATGAATGAACACTATGCATACCTGGGATATGATTTCTTGAGGATTGATGGTGAAACCTTCTTGAATTTGAATCCCCAATAGAAACCTTAGCTTGTTCTTGAGAGAAACTAGTATATTTTTGGTGAAGAATGGCTAAATCAAGTGTTATTAGGTTTAAATAGGGATAGGAAATTGACCCTTTTAACCCTTAGATGGTTTTTTAATTTCAGAGAAAATTTCCTGATTTTCAACCTAGGCGCGATGCGCCACTATCGCGCCAAGTCACTGGAAAGTGACAAATGGGAAATTGCACAGTGGCGCGATGCGGAGCTATTGCGTTGCCACCTTGTCTGCAACCTGGAAGTTTGGTGCGACACGCCACTACCATGGAGCAACACTGGAAATTGACAATTGTCATTTGAGCTATCTCCATGACGCACTGAAGGCTCAGGTGATATACTGTCTCACTAAAAAGGCTCTAACTCTTTATCCGAGTGTCGAATTTAGGCAAATTTGGTATCGATGGAAAGCTTATTCGATTCCCCACATGATAAAAGGTGAAAATCTTGTAAACACAACGCGTACAAAAGTTTATTTATATTTCAAAGAAAGCTTCTAACATTCTTAGGAAACTTTTCAAGCTAGGAAAAGTATAGGGAATTCATCACAACTACTGCATACCTCGCACTAAGTCTAAGTTTGGTGTACTGTATTTGTTATCTCTGGTATATGCCCCAAAATCAAATTGCTAAACTAGGTATTTATCTGATTTTGAAACAAAGCAATCTGCATTGCTATAGCCATCAACTAGTCAAGTTTTAGCACTCTTACAGCTTTCTTTAGAGTGCTGAATCTAGGAGAGTGAATTTGAATCAAGGAGAATCTTAGTATTTGCCTTAATACCCTTAATAAAAGTGTGCACCAACACAATGTTGGTCTGATGATGATAAGGACAATATCAAAGCATAGACTTAAATCTTTCCCAAGTTTGGTACATATTCTCTCCATTTTTCTACCTAAAACTAAGAATTTCACTTCTCAACAATTTGGTCTTTCTAGATGGGACGAACTGAATAAGAAATTTATGAGATAAGTCATCCCTGGAAGTAATGGAGTTTGGTGGCTCTTCTTTTAGCCACCTATTTTCTTCCCCAATTGATAAAAGGGGAGGAGAGTCAAGAGAACATAGTCGGTAGATACTCCTGTGAGAATATATCTATCACTAATCTCAAGGAAGTTTTGTAAATATTGTTGGGGGTCTTCATGAGATAAACCAATGAATTATCTTCTCGTGTGTAAGATTTGCGCTATAATTTATTTTAGTTCAAGCCGACCACCTGCAATTAGTTTGTGGATACTACTAGTAACATTGTTTGTGAGTGGGATTGCCATTTCACAATCGGTCCTAGCCGTTGGTGCATTAGGAGGAACAATATCTATCAGATCTTACATATCTAGTTGTTGAATTGGATGTTATATTAGTGCTTCCCTCCTTCGCTAATGAAATACTCACTCAGTCCAAATATAGCTCAACTAATTCTCTTTCCCTTTCTAGTCTGACGTGTCAATAACACCTGCAAAATTCATTTGCTAAGATCAAGTTGTCAACACTTGAATTTTGTTATAAAAAGAAAAAAATCAGAAAATTACTAATTACTTGAGTCCCAAGTAATGGCGCCAAAAAGTTATTGCGTTCTACAGCACAGGCAAGTATACGTGATCGAACAAGTAATATAGTAACTCAAAAGAATTAGATATCAAACCCTAGGGACTGCTTTTTTAGAAATTCACTTAATCTTAGTTCCGATAATATTATAGTCATGTGTTGTAGAGTACCAAAGATGTTTATGAAAATTTAGTAACTAATAACTAGTAAGAGAGTAATAGAATATTGCAATAGTGATGTATGCAAAGATGTTATCAATACAAGAAGAATTTCCAGGTCTAAGGCACTATCAGCAATCATGTACATCATTATCCTTATTGTTGGTCAAGTTGGTTACTGGGTTATTGATTCACAAGGCTAATGATGCGATTATGATCTTTTGAACCTATATTCATCTGCCTAAAAGGGTCTTACAACTACATCATTGAGCGGGGATGCAATACTACATTTTAGATTATCTACGTTACCTTCATGTACTTGAACCAACCAAGGAATTCTAAGTATATTCCTATCTTAGACAAGAATTCAAATCTCATGTTATTTAAAAGATAAGAACTTGTTTCGTAAACCCTTTGGTCTATCCTCATCATTCCTCTTTCGAGTTCACCACAGGGGTTACACATGTATTTTAATGGTGGCCAATCATCAAAATAGTAAACATAAAGGATTAAGATCAACCCATATCATAAACCAACATTTAACCAGCACTAAGAATAATGAAGTACAATCATGTTTGGCCTTAACCCTAGAATAGGGGAATAGTCATGAACCGAACTAGGGTCTGGCCGTAACAGGTATCTCATGTCCACCGTGGACTGGAAATCACCCTGCATCCTAGTCATACAAAGCATACATACTAACAGAGAATGAATTCCAAACATATAACAAGATAGAATGATTTATGTTCAAAGCCATTTATAATATGTCAAACCAATGTCCAATACCAACATCCAATACCTAAATCCACCATGATCCATAAAGCCTTCTAACCGAAACCAAAATCAATAAGGTCAGGACATGCCCCCGATGATAGCCAAAATAACTCAGAAGCAAAGTATATGACATAAAAAAACTATAATATAAAATAAATCCTTCCAAAGTATGGAAGTTCACCACTTCAGTTTGACTCATGAACTATCTCATGACCAACTAATCATTGTACAGGAGATGTAGAAGTATGCCTAATTCCTACATCGCGTGGAGATACAGCATACGTAGATGGTTCGCAGCTTGAGTACTATTATGTAACTCAGGGATAAGGGAACAAAATAATTCTATGATCAATATAACCAGTCTAAATTCAGTGTACATAACCATATCCAAACACACACACACACACACATACATATATATATATCATATGCCGAGGTAGGGTATAAGTCTTAGCATGAACTTTAAAACCTTAATCTACATCGTGTCATAATAGTACCCACAAGCTATATGGACCCTAGTTCTCACCCCCTGGTCGGATCCAATGCACATAGCCGCATAAATCAGAGAAGAATCATATATATATGCACGGGGTTCTCAAACCTCCCAATCATATACTAAGGTGACCTAAACACCTGATCATGTAATGTTATATGGGGGACACATACACCCCAATCATATAGTAAGTGGAACATGAATGTCCTTGCTCATAGGTAAGGGGATTCAAACCCCAGGACATTTGGACCCCCACATCGACAAATATGGTTTTCAGTGTTGGTCACTTGGGGCCGCTACTTTCACGGCCCAGCTACACGGTCCTCTTTTAAGCCCAATTAAAACATTTATCATACATTTTGAATTAAGTGAACCAATTATACATTAAGGTATCCTATTGGTATCGTCATACCAACACTACTTGCAAGCTCATTATCATGTCATGTCAACTACTTAGCCTACTGAGACTCTAACCCTTCAGCCAAAAAAGATTTCAAAATAATTAATCATTTGGGACTCAAACCCGTTTAATCAATTTGGACTCAAACCCATTTAATCAATTGGGACTCAAACCTACTTATGTTTAAATAGGCCTCTTATGTCATGCAAATAGTTTCAAAGATAGTTTAATATGCATACTTTTCACATTCAAAACTAATTTCACAATATTGGGTTGATATTGTTACTAATTCAATTGTCAATATTCCCAAAATTGGGGGAAATCACAATCCCCTAATTTATAGGCATACTCATGCACCCCACAAGTTCAAAATCATCAATAAAACATAAACAATGCATGATAATTCATGGAAAATCAATTTAAGAACCAACCTTTTCAAAACCCTCAACGCATGTAAAAACCCACATCTAATTTCACATAACTAGTCATTTAAATATCATGCTTTAAGGAAAACAAGTTTGAGGGTAGAGTCAAAAACCTGAAATATTCACAATTATGGAGAAGAAACCTTAAATTTTGAGCTTTCTTTGCTTAAGAGAATTTTAGAGAGAAAATGATATGTTTTGATTATGTTATGGGTGAGAATAAAGTCTTAATAGGGTTTATAGATTGTGGATTATGTTTAGGGCAAGAGGGAAATGTCTAAATAACCTTAGTAACAGGATTGAAAATTGGTCACAAGTCATCACGGGTGTTATAATGATTCGTTAAGACTCATTGATACTCGTCTCCAAAAGCATAGTCAAGAAAACATCACCAAGTTAACCCTACGACTCGTATAATATGGATCATAATGAGACCCTATGACTCAAACGGTCCTGTCATAATCAACACAAAAACAACTTAGTCATACACTAGATACCTTATAATTTCTATATTACAACTCGTACAAAGTCATTACGGCTCATTGAGTCTAGTTGTAGTCAAGACAAAAAATTTTGGGTAATAAGTTTGTCTGGCTATGATTGGGACCTAAGGACTCATCATGAGTCTTTATGACTCGTGGCCTCAAGTCATAATCAAGATAGTGACTTAGGTGAATCTCACTGGACCCCTTACAATTTTTTCCTATGACCCTTATAGACACCCAACGACTCATAGGAAAAGTCACAGTTAGGGCAATGAGTTCAAAGGTCAAGAAATTTTCAAAGGCCAAAATTTAGGGAGTTTTATTCTCCCCCCTTAGGATCATTCATCCTTGAATGATGGGTCTGGGTGTCCATTAGAACGAGTTAACACAGAAACACAACCATACTTCCTTTAATAAAGATATCAAGAAATCCACAATTTCCTTTAACAAAGTTACAAAACAAAAGATATTAAGATTAACACATACCTTAAGCACGATTATTTGGAATAAGGAACAAGAAAGGATATTTATACTTCATGTCTTCTCCAAATTCCTACATAGCTCCTCCCTCTCAAGCAATACATCTAATTACCCCAAAAAAAATAACCACGATCTCCATTTATGATTTCAACTATGAACACAACACTCTACTATTTTAATCTCTGGACTCCCCCATGAAACCCATGACTACAGGACCTAAGTATAAATGCATATTCTTCCCTTGTTAAAGCCTAACTCAGAGTTAAAGGTTCTATTATAAGTCATGGGACCCTATACTTTTCACCTCTCTAATAATATGACTCCAATTTATTACTATAGTTGTAGCGCCCTAAATCTGGTACCTAAAATACTACACGGTGCTCATGACCTGAAGGACCACAAGCAAACCCATGACTTATATTTGTACCTCTATATTGCATAATATACTGTATAATGCAGAAACATGAGCTGAAAGGTCATAAGGTTTAAAACTGACATATAATATCTAATAAAATATAACATCTGGGTAGGGTGTGAAATACCCAAAACAACTAAAATAAACTATCTAAAACATACTGTAGTAAAAAAAGCCTCTAAATCATGACTGAACTGTCTTAATTAGGAGTTAATGAGACATGTCCCCAACTAACTCCAACTAATAAATAAATTAATGAGGTAATAAAGTAATGATCATGTCCTCGAAAGATAAGGACTCACTACTATCTCTTACTGCTGAGACTAGAATCTACTGATGCTCTGGAGCTCATGTCTCTGAACCTATGGTATAAGACACCACAGTAAAAATGCGTCAGTACTTTGAATATACTGGTATCTATGTGAGGTAGTATGAATGCCTGGGGTTCATATCCATGAACAATACTGACTAACTGACTAATATGAATGTGAGAATGTATGCATGAATACATAGTAATTAGAACTAAGATTGTGATAACATGAATTTACTGATAACTAACATGACTAGCAACTGAGTTTGGATGTTTGATATAACTGATAATATGAGTAACTATATCTGACAGTCCTAAATCTGATGGAACTAGCTGAGTTTTGTACTGTTCTGAGTTGACTATATCTGACAATCCTGAATTTTGTAGAACTATCTGAGTTCTATTACTGAAACTGAATGACTGTATCTAACAGTCCCGATTTCTGTAGCTGAAATTATGGGAAGTAGTTATCTAACTGGCATGCCCCAAATAATGCATTATAGCTGAGTTGGAGTCTAATCTATAACTCCAATTGGAAGGGTGTCAATACCGCGCCACCGGTAAGGACAAGCTATGAGTGACCCTCATCTGATAGTATCCCCAAAAGATAACAGTGGGGATCTTATCTGACAGTGTTTATCCACCTCATCAACCCTCATCTAACAGTGTTGATGTCTCAACCTATGTTGGCTACATAGTTCTGGAACGCAAGGATGACTTCTAAGAATCACACCCTCATCACACAGTGTGTGTTCCCATCCTTGGGTTCACTCGGTGCTAATTTATACTCCCATATAAATAGACACTATACATGAATTACTGAACTGAACTGGACTAAGTTAACTGAGTTCCTTGACTGACAAAATATTATAGAGATTTTTGTATTACTGAGCTTTCTGATATTACTGGGATTTCTAAGTTTTACTGAGTTTTCCTGAGTCACAGGGCTAACTGAATTATACTTGAACATGGCTTGACTAAGGATCTCGTGAAAACATGACACTGGATCTAGGCACACAACTAAATTGTCGGGTACAAGTACCCTGAGGACTCGAAGGAAAAAAACTGACAAAGCATGACTTTCTTGAATACATGACCAACATCACAATATATAATTCATTTAATGAGGTATTTCATCAAACATGTGATATGCATAAACTTGTACATACATGAGGATTGCATAATATCATACTAGTTGGGCACTTTTCCTTCACATAGGCATTTACTCAAACACATGGTAAGCATAGTATATGTAGACAACATTATACAACAAATAAACATCATGATTCAACTCTAATTTCATCATCCAAGGGTTTAATCATAGGTTCACATGAATCTAAACCTATATTAATCAATTCCACATAAAATTTATCACCCAACATGGATTATAATTCAATTGATCATTATCAATATGAACAAAAGCAAACTCAACATGAAATTCATATAGAAATCTATACACTTGAACTTTGAAAAGAGATTCTTGGGCTTCATGGACGAAAGGAGTCCATGAATAAACACTATGGATACCTTGTTGTGAGTTTCTTAAAGTTCTTGAACTTGAAGAATTTGAATCTCTTAATTCTTGAAGAAGATTTGGATTTTGTTCCTTAAGGATTGCTCTTAGGGAGAAAACCCTAATTTTTGATGTTGTGGTAGAATAATAAAATTTTTAGAGCATTGGTCGGATATTACTAGGTATATAACAGGTGGTAAAAGACAAAAAATCCCCTTTAAAAATGACTTAAAAATAACTGAATGGGATGTTCAACGGTGGAGCGACAGTCTATCGTTGGTTCGACGGTCAATCATTTCGACCGTCGCACGTAGACCAGGAAAAGGACTCACTGCCTAAGTAGCGCCGGCTTAGGCGACATTCCATCGCAAGTTCAACAGTACATCAACCTTTCCATTGCACCTTATCCAGAAGGTTGCCTCACTGCCTTGGCTGCAATGGTCAAGGCGACGGTTTGTCGCTAAATCGATGGTCCATCAACCTGGCCGTCGCACCTGGGCAATTCTGGCAGCTCTCAGTAAAACATCCATAACTTTTCACTCCAATATCAGATTTAGATGAAATTGGTATTGTTGGAAAGCTAATTCAATTTCCCACATCATAAAAGTGAAATCTTAAAAATTTCATGTGTACAAAAGTGGATTCATCTTTCAAAGAAAGCTTTTAACATTCTTGGCACAATATCAAGCAAGGAAAAAGTATGGGGTGTTACAATATCTCCCCCTTGAGAACATTTATCCTCGAATGAGACTAAGAAAGAGGGGAGAAGATAAACTAACGTACATACTGAACATGAATAATTGAAACATGATTTCATGGATAACATGACTGAATATATCATACTGAGCATACATATCTAATGCTTGTGTAACTGATTCATGAATGCATGGCTGAGAGTTCTGATGAACTAAGGTTCTCACAATAAGTATGCATGTCTGATACATGATTATATAACTAAAATAATACATGAATGCATGAATAAATATGAAATGGTATTTAATACCAAGTTTGTGATGAAATTCTGAACATGAACTGTATACCAAGCTTGTAACTTAAGTCTAAACATGAAACTAAAAAGCTTAAGGAGAACTGTTACCTTGATCTTGATCCGAGTTGGCGAAGAAAAGGTGAGGATACTTAGTTCACATATCTACTTTTGTATCCCAAGTAGATCCCTCAACGAACTGATTTCGCCAAAAAACTTTGACTAGAGGGACTTCCTTGTTCCTCAGTCTACGAGTCTGATGGTCTAGGATTTCGACTGGAATCTCTTCATAAGAAAGGTTGTTCTTAACATCTATGCTCAAAATAGGGACTACAACTGCTGGATCACTTATGCACTTCTTGAGAAAAGAGACATGGAAGACTGGATAAATTGAGGCTAGATCTGAAGGCAATTCGAGCTCATAAGCTACCTTGCCAAAGTGACTAAGAATTTTGAAGGGACTGACATATCGGGCACTGAGCTTTCCCTTCTTGACAAACCTCTTCACTCCCTTTATGGGAGAGATCTTTAGATATACATAGTCACTAATCTCAAACTCAAGATCCTTTATATGAACATCTGCCTAAGACTTTTGTCGGCTCTGGGCAGCCCGAAGTCTTTCTCTGATCAACTGGACTTTTTCTAAGGCATCGAATACTAAGTCAGGCCCTATAACTGAGGCCTCACTAACTTTGAACCAACCAACTTGAGATATGAATATCCTACCATAGAGAGCTTTAACTGGAGCCATCCAAATACTATAATGATAGCTATTGTTGTATACAAACTCAATCAAAGGCAAGTGGTCATCCCAACTACCCTTAAAATCAATTGCACATACCCTTAGCATATCTTTTAGGTCTAAATGGTCCTTTCTACTCGACCATGTGTCTGAGGATGAAAGTCTATACTGAGATGAACTCAGGTACCAAGACCCTTTTTGGAACACTTTCCAAAAATAAGAGGTAAACTGGGAACCATTGTCTGAGATAATAGGTAACGGAACACCATGCAATATGACCAACTCTCTGATGTAGAGTTTAGCGTAATCCTTGGATGAATAAGAGGTATGGAATGGAAGAAAATAAGCTGATTTAGTTATCCTATCTATAATGACCCAAACTAAATCATATTGGCGACAAGTATGAGGAAAACCCATCACGAAGTCCATGTTCACTTCTTCCTACTTCCAAGTCAGAATACTAAACTCCTACATGACCCCACTAGGCTTTTGATGCTCAATCTTAACCTACTGACATGTAGAGCACTTATCCATAAACTCTGCAATATCTCTCTTCATCACACTCTACCAATATATTTCCCACAAGTCGTAGTATATCTTTGTGGCCCCTGGATGAATAGAGTAACGCGCACCATGCACTTCTGCAAGAATTCGCCGCCTTAAGTCATCTACACATGGAACACACAGACGACCCTGACAGCGCAGAACACCATCTCCCCCTTGAGATAAAACCTCTAATTTCTGATCCTTGACAGACTCTTTCAACTAGAGATGATTCTGAACTACTCTAAACCCATATATCACCCTCTTCTAAATCGACTAAGCAAACGCCTAGTATGGAAATATAATGGACTTCCTGAGCTAAAGTCTTCTGACTGTCCTCAACATGAGCATTACTACCCATGGACAGTCTACAAAAAGTGTCAGCCACTACGTTGGCCTTGCCCGGATGATAAAGGACACTCATGTCATAATCTTTCAAGAGTTCTAACCACCTTCTCTGATGAAGATTAAGATCTTTCTAAGAAAAGACATACTGAAGGCCCTTATAATCCATGAACACATCTATATGAACACCATATAGATAATGTCTCCAAATCTTTAAGGCAAAAACTATGGCTGCTAACTCGAGATCATGAGTAGGGTAATTCTTATCATAGGGTATAATTTGTCTGGAGGCGTAGGGTATGACCTTACCATACTGCAGAAGGAAAAAACCCAAACCTACTCTGGATGCATCACAATACACTACAAAACCATCTGAACCATCTGGAAGAGCTAAGACTGGAGCTGAGGTGAGTTGAGTCTTCAATTCCTGAAAACTCTTCTCGCAAGAATCTAACCACTGAAACTTGACTTTCTTCTAAGTCAATCTGGACATAGAGGATGCAACAGAAGAAAATCCCTCAATAAACCATACGTAATAGCCATCCAAACCCAAGAAACTCTTGATGTCTGATGGAGAGACAGGTTTAGGCTAGGTTCTTACCTCTTCGGTCATTTGAGAATCTACTCTAATTCCATTATCGAAAATGATATGACCAAGAAATGCTACTGACCTTAGCCAAAATTTGAACTTACTAAATTTGGTGAACAACTAATGATCTCTGAGAGTCTAAAGTACAATACTAAGATGGTCTGCATGATCACGCTCACTGCAGGAATAGACCAGAATATCATCTATGAAGACTATGATAAACATATCCAAGTACTACTTGAACACATGGTTCATCAGGTCCATTAAAGCTACTGGAGCATTAGTAAGACCAAAGGACATAACTAGAAACTCAAAGTGACTATACCGAGTACAAAAATCTATTTTTAGAATGTCACATTCTCTGACTCTGAGCAGATGATAGCCGGATCTGAGGTCTATCTTAGAGAAATAACTGGCACCCTAAAGTTGGTCAAATAAGTCATCGATTTTGGGATGAGAATACTTGTTCTTGACCATGATTTTATTGAGCTGACGGTGATCAATACACATTCTGAGAGAACCATCTTTCTTACGCATGAATAAAACTGGTGTACCCCATGGGGATATGTTGAGCCTGATAAATCCCATGTCTAGGAGATCCTTCAACTACGCTTTCAATTCTCTAAGTTTTGCTGGTGCCATTCTGTATGGTGGAATAGATGTAGGCTGAGTATCTAGAAGAAGATCAATGCCAAAGTTTATTTCCCTTTCGAGAGGAATTCTTGGAAGATCTTCGGGAAAGACATTTGAATATTCATTCACTACTAGGACTAATTCAAGACTGGGAGTTTCAAAACTAGTGTCCTTAACTCAAACAAGATGATAGATACATCCTTTAGATATCATTTTTTATGCCCAAAGGAAAGAAATAAGTTGACCTCTAAAAGTGGATACACTACCCTTCCACTCTAGGATAGGTTCGTTCAGAATCTAAAACTAAACAATTTTGTTTCTGCCGTCGACTATGGCATAGCAGGAATGAAGCCAATCCATGCTAAGAATGAAATAAAAATTAGTCATCTCTAATTTGACTAAGTCTGCTGAAGTAACTTTCTAAAATATCATAACCGGCCAGTTCCTATATACCTGCCGAGATATGGTGATTTTACCCACTGGGGTAGAAACTGAAAAGGGCTTTTCTATAATTTCGAGACTGACTCCAAAATCAATTGCTATATAGGGAGTAACAAAAGATAAAGAAGCTCCTGGATCTAGCAAAGCGTAAATATGAACATGAAAGATCTATAACGTACCAGTAACTATATCAGGAGAATTTTCTCGATCTTGCCAGGACTGGAGAGCATAAAGTCTGTTTGACATTGCCCACTAGTAGTGCTGGAGGTGGCCTCCTGTTGGTTTGGGAGATCGTACTGAGCTAAGAAACAGTTCTGCTGACCTTGATCACCTGATTGGGGACAATCTCTGACTCTATGGCCTGGCTTGCCATATCCGAAATAGACATCGCTACCAGCTCTGCAAGTACCCTTGTGGTTCTTACCATAAGTCTGACAAAGGGAATTAGTTCAGGCATTGCTGACACTGCCCTGAGACTTTGAGCCTGGAACCCTATCTCTATTAACATCCCTAAACTTCAAAGCGAGAGCACTAGCTGAAGAAGGAGCTAGAACTGGTGACTTAGGATGAAATTGAGAACAGTTTCCTCCTTTTGATTTGGGCTGAGCAAAGTTGAAGCTACCTGTCTTTGCTCCCTTATTCTGCTTCTCCCCCATCTTAATCTTTTGCTCCTCTATCTGATGAGCATGATTCATAATCCTAGCTATGTTCATGTCATTATTCAACATCGCGGACCTGCACTCATTGACCACACTATCATTCACCCCAGAAAAAAACTTACTAATCTTAGCCCTGCTATCTGCAACCACATGAGGAGCGTATCTAGCTAAATTGAGTAAATTTAAGAGAATACTCTTTCACTATCATGTTTCCTTGCCTGAGATTGATAAATTCTAACACTTTAGCTTCTTTCAGCTCTAGGGGAAAGAACCTCTCTAAGAATGAGGTGACAAATTTCTCCCACATAATAGGCCCTGCATCATCTGGCCTTTCTGACTTCCACTACTTGTACCATGTGTGAGCAACATCCTGGAACTGATATGTACCTAGATCAGCACTCTCAACAGTTGACACCCCCATAACGTCAGTAACCTTTAAAACATGATTGATGAATTCTTGAGGGTCCTTATCTGACTTAGACCCGAGAAAGGATGAAGGATTTATTCGGGTGAAGTCCCAAATCCTGGCTGCAGCTAAATTGGCCACTGTGTTGGCTGGAACGATAGCTGATCATTCATTCTAGGCAGTAACTGATTGGGCAAAAGTAGTGAATGCAGCTCTGAATTCTTCATGAGAAACGTGTTTGCCCAAAGGTACTTCGGGCGGAGGGGCTGACTGATTCATGTTTCTCTTTTTTAGAGGCATGATTGTAGAAAAAAGAGAGAAATGGATTAGACTGAGATATTAACTTAAGACTATGCTCACTAGTATGACATAAATATAGAAAGAAGGGAAACTATTCCTACAATATCGTATAGCCTCCTTTACATAAATGTGGCGCATAACACACCCATGTACAAGGCTCTACTAGATGTGGCTTTCAGACTTCCTAGGATACTATTGAACCTTAGTTTCTGATACCAAGTTTGTAAGGCCCCGAATCTGGTACCCAAAATGCTACATGGTGATCATGACCCCAAAGGACCACAACCTAACCTATGATTGATATCTGTACGTGTATACTGTATAATATACTGTATAATGCGAAAACATGAACTGAAAAGTCATAAGGTTCAACACTAAGATGTAATATCTGATAAAATATAACATTTGGGTGGGGTATGAAATACCCAAAACAACTAAAATGAATTGTCTGAAATATACTGTAGTCTAAAAAGCCTCTAAATCATGACTGAACTATCTAAATAAGGAGTTGATAGGACATGTCCCCAACTAACTCCAACTAATTGATAAATTAATCAGGTAATAAAGTAATGATCATGTCCTCGAAAGATGAGGACTCACTGCTATCTCTAACTGCTGAGACTGGAATTTACTGATGCTCTGGAGCTCATGTCTCTAAACTTATGGTATAAGACACCATAGCGGAAATGCATCAGTACTTTGAATGTACTGGTATGCATGTAAGGTAAGCTAAATGCATGGGGTTCATATGCATGAACAATATTAACTAACTGACTAATATGAATGTGAGAATGCATTCATGAATACATAGTAACTATAACTAAGATCGTGATAAAATGAATTTACTGATAACTAATATGACTGGTAACTAAGTTCTGATGACTGATATAACTGATAAAATGAGTGACTATATCTAAAAATCCTAAATCTGATGTAACTAGCTGAGTTTTGTATTGTTCTAAGTTGATTGTATCTGACAAACCTGAATTCTGTAGAACTATCTTAATTTTATTACTGAGACTGAATGACTATATCTGACAGTCCTGATTTCTGAGTTGAAACTGTGGGAAGTTGTTATCTAACTGACATGCCCTGAATAATGCATTATAGCTGAGTTGGGGTCCAATATGTAACCCCAATTGAAAGGGTGTCAATAATGCGCCACCGGTAAGGACAAGCTGTGAGTGACCCTCATCTGATAGTTTCCCCAAAGAGAATGGTGGGGCCTTCATCTGACAGTGCCTATCCACCTCATCAACCCTTATCTAATAATGTTGATGTCTCAACCTACGATGGCTATAAAGTTCTGGAATGCAAGGATGACTTCTAAGAATCACACTCTCATCTGACAATGTGTGTTCCCATCCTTGGGTTCACTCGATGCTAATTTCTACTCCCATCTGAATAGAAACTGTACATGAATTACTAAACTAAACTAGACTGAGTTAATCGAGTTTCGTTAACTGACGGAATATTGCAGAGATTTCTGTATTACTAAGCTTTCTGAGATTACTGGGACTTTTGAGTTTTACTGAGTTTTTCTGAGTCACATAACTAACTAAATTCTACTGAACATGTGTTAACTGAGGATATCGTGAAAACATGATACTGGCTCTAGGTACACAACTAAATTGTCGGGTACAAGTACCCCCAAGACTCGATGGAAAGAAACTGACAAAGCATGACTTTCTTGAATACTTGACCAACATCACAATCCATATTTCATTTATTGAGGCATTTCATCAAACATGTGATATGCATAATCTTGTACGTACATGAGTATTGAATAATATCATACTAGTTGGGTTCTTTTCCTTCACATAGGCATTTAATCAAACACGTGGTAAGCATTATATGTAGACAACATTATACAACAAATAAACATCATGATTCAACTCTAATTTCATCATCCAAGGGTTTAATCATAGGTTCACATGAATCTACACCTATAATAATCAATTACACATAAAATTGATCACCCAACATGGATTAGAATTCAATTGGTCATTAAAAACATGAACAAAAGCAAACCCAACATGAAATTCATAAAGAAATCCATACACTTGAACTTTTAGAAGAGATTTTTTGGCTTCATGGACGAAATGAGTCCATGAATGAACACTATGCATACCTGGTAGTGAGTTTCTTGAAGTTCTTGAACTTGAAGAATTTGAATCTCTTAGTTCTTGAAGAAGATTTGGATTTTGTTGCTTAAGGATTGCTCTTAGGGAGAAAACCCTTATTTTGGATGTTGTGGAAGAATAATGAATTTTTTGGAGCCTTGGTCGGTATTACTAGGTATATAAACGGGAGGTAAAAGACCAAAAATCCCCTTTAAAATGAATTAAAATAGCTGAACGGGATGTGCAACGGTGGGTGAGACGATCCGTCACTGGTTCGATGTCAGTCATTTTGACCGTCTCACGTGGAATAGGAAAGGACTCACTTCCTAAGCAGAGACGGCTTGGGCGATGGTCCGTCACAAGTTCGACGGTCTATCAAACTGTCTGCTGCACCTTATCCAAGAGTTTGCCTCACTGCCTTGGCTACGATGGTCAAGGAGATGAACCATTAACTTGGCCATCACACCTGGGCGATTCTAACAGCTCTTGGTAAAACATCCATAACTTTTCACTTCGATACCAGATTTAGACCAAATTGATATCGTTGGAAATCTAATTCAATTTCCCACATGATAAAAATTGAAAATCTTAAAAATTCTACATGTAAAAAAGTGGATTCATCTTTCAAAGAAAGCTTCTAACATTCTTGGGATAGTTTCAAGCTAGGAAAAAGTATGGGGTATTACAACAGTCAAGCAACCTCAAATCTTAAATCAAGGAGTACTAACCACATAACAACATGATTTGTATATATATTAATCATACCATTTACACCCCATATTTTATACACCCACTTCATAGATTTCTCAGCTTAATTATTATCGCAAAGGTTCCTCCAAATCTCTCTTTCTTAACTACTTCACATAACAAAAGTTCATCTTACTCTACTACCTGCATATATGGCCTTGGCCCGAGTAGTCACCCCTAAAATTTTTACAACACAAAACATCCATTCCCTATGTCTATAGCATTACTACACTTCCATAGCCACTACCATACTATAAAAAGAAGGGCCACTACGGAACTAAAGTATAAGCATCAAGATGGAAGGGTTTCTTCTCAACTACGACTCTTATTAGTAGGGCTACTCAAAGTGATACCCGCAAAATTAGACACGATATAATAGGCATAAAGTATTCTGTAGTAACCACCGTGATCATAAATAGAGGGTCGTTCCAACATAAACATAACATAGCAGAGTCCTTCGAATTGGGCATGGTAAGAAACGCAATTTTATATACTATGGGTCATATAACATAAAGCCAGGATTTGTATATTCAGAAAATAAGGCAATGATTATTGCTTGAAACTAGTGTTTCTTGAAACTAAGCATAACGTGATACACAAGTTTATGAATCATGAGTGCCATAACATAGAGCTTGAAAACTTGGAAACTTAAATTCCTAAGAACCATTATTGCTTTTTGTTCAGGGGATGAAGCATGGAATATATGGTATAGAGAATATTTGCCTTAGGTATAAGCATTATTAGAATAAATACGACACTGGTAGAGTGTCCTCTTAACAAAAATAGGAGGGAATCACTAGAATAGGTATAGATTCACCCTGACTCTTTCCTGAAGCCCACTACCTGGAGAAAATTTAAGATCATCCCTTTTTCTCTATCTTACTAAACCTATAAGCACAACCATCCTCTCTAAGGGGTATCACCATGGACATGTACTAGGGACACATGGAACTTATATACTTAAAACCTCGCCTACCCAGATTCTATCAAGGGTCCAACATATTATTATAAACTCCACGCCTTAATCCATCTAATGACTTAGCCCTAAGTCAGCGGGTCCACCCTAGACCTCCGACCAATGTATCACCATTTCCCACTCCAATATTACCTAAGTTATCAACCTACTCTCTTTTGTGCATCCCATCAAGCCTACCAATTTACTCTCGCATATCTTACATCGCTATGCTTAAGCTAACATATTCTTTTCACCACAATCAACATCTAAAGTTCAAACTTTGTGTCTAACAACAATCATGCACCACTAATGAAGTACTCCACATAATATACTAGTTCACCCATAAAGAGGTCACCCTAAATTCCTTATTCAAATGCAATAAACTATACATATCCATAGGGAAACATCTTTCCTACATACTAAGAGAATAGGAGCATCCTATAGAGAATCACTAGGGTAGATAAAACCCTTATCAAGAAGATTCTTTAACTGCTTCTTAAGTTTTTTCAACTCGACTAAATCTATTCTATAAGGAGTAATGGAGATAGGGTAAGTGTCCGAGAAAAAATCAATCCCAAAATAAATTTCCTTATCCTGAGGAATACCAGGAAGACTATGACTGACTATTAAGAAGGAGCTTCAGAACAAAAGGCCTTAACCTAAACTATAGGGTATAAACCCCCTTTGGGAAATAATTTCTGGGCACTAAGATAAGAAATGAACCTTCCTTCGGGTACTAGGGAACTCCCTTCCCATTCTATAATCGACTCATTAGGAAACTTGAAAATCACCTTACAGGTCCAACAACCTAAAGAGGCATAGCACAAACGGAGCCAATCTATTCCTAAGATCACATCAAAATTAACCACATCCAACTTTATCAAGTCTACCAAGGTCTCCCTACCACAAATAGATATCACACAACCCTTATAGACTCTTTTAGCCAATACAGAGTCACCAAATAGGGTAGATACAGAAAAGGGATCCAAAATACACTCAGGAACAAAACCAAAATGGATAGACACAAATGGAGTCATATAAGAAATAGTAGACCCCAGATTAAGTAATCATGAGAGACGATTTTTTAATATACCAGCGTTGACATCAGGAGATGCCTCGGATACCTAGAGGGTAGCAAGAGTAGAAAGATAATTTTGGCCAGTGCCGATACCAGAAGTAGCACCCTTTGGTGCAAAAACCATATAATTAGCTAGAAAAATCTTATTAGCTCTAGTGGCAACACTAGCGAAAGAAAAATATCATCGCATATGATGGGATGACAATAGTTGAAGAATTAATTCTTCCCCTTACGACAGAACCCGCGATATAATTTATCGGAAAACTGGAAAGGAGGATGGGGTGGGACAAACTGAGCTCCACTATCCTGATACTGGGCACCCTGTGCAATAAAAACACCACCACCTTTAAAAAGATGATCACCAGATAGCTTATGGTAAGAGGCTCTAGCCGATGGGTATGAACAAGAATTTTTCCAACTCTCTTACTTGGTCCACTGTCTCCTATATCTACCATTATTGTAATGACCCTCATCCTTCTCTAAATATATGAACTTCTTATTCTGTCTCTCCCCTATCCTTGACTTACTCCTTCTCCCACTAATAAAACTAGACTAACGTAACAGAGAGACTACTATTTGGCTCAACAGATGAATAAAATGATGGATCTCAGAATTAGAAATATCTCCTTGGGGTGGTGGGGCATGAACATCATCAACTCAAGAAACCCAAGGAGGACTGGTAGGGATCAATGGGACTCTATAAGGAAAGTCAGAAAAAGTGACCCCAGACCATGCTTGTACCTCATAAGTAGAGAGAGTTCTATTCGTATTTTTCTAAAGTGGGATAGAGGAGTTTCCATGAGTATTAGATCTTCGAGGATACATGATCTAAAATACGATCAACCAAAATCAGAGAAGAGTTCAACACCCTAGATTCTATAGCCCAAAAATAGAACAACAAGAATGAGAAACATTCCTAAATGCCTCATAGCCTCTCCCTTATAAGTGTGACATGTTACACACCCATAAAAGAGACTCTACTTGACATGACATTGTGGATACCTAATGACATAGAACCTAGGATCTGATACTACTTTGTAATAACCCAAACAAGGGCCTGACAGGGATGGTTATCTTAGTTCTACCTTGTACCGGAGATCACCCTGTTTCCTTGTCGTACAGAGCATACACATTAACAAAGACTGAATTCCAAACATATAACAAGATAGAAAGAGTTAAGTTCAAAGACATTTATAATATGTCAAACCAATGTCCAATACCAATATCCAATACCCAAGTCCACAGTGATCTACAAATCCTTCAAATCAAAACCAAAATCATGAAGTAGGGACATGTCTAACTCATGACTATCCCACTACGAAATAATCACTATGCATGAGAGATAGAAGTATGCTCAATTCATGAATCATGTGGGGATATAGCACACGTAGATAGTTAGCGAGTTGAGCACCAGCATGTAACTTAGGGATAAGGGAACAAAATAATGTCGTGACTAATAATTCAAAACCAGTCCAAATTCAGTGAACATTACTGGATGCAAATATATATATATATATATATATATATATATATATATATATATCACATGCCGGAGTAGGGAACAAAGATTAGCATTAACTTTAAAACCTTAATCTTGATTGTATAGCTTAACTATCATAATAGTACCTATGGGCCATATGGTCCCCAGTTCTCACCCCTAAGTTGGGCCCCAGTATATGTAGCCACACGAACCGAAGAATAATCATATATATATATATGTATAGGGGACTCAAATCTCCTAATTATATACTAAGGTGACTTAAGCACCTGATCATGTAATGAGCTATGGGGGACTAAAACCTCCTAATAAGACAGTAAGGGGGACTTGAACCTCCCTGGGCATATACAAGGGATTCGAACCCTAGGGTATTTTAAACCCCGCACAAGCAAATGTGATTTTCAGTGTTGGTCCCTTGGAACTACCATTTTCATGACCTAGCTACACAACCCTCTTTTAATCCCAATTAAAACATTTATCACGGATTCCAAATTAAGTGAACCAATTATGCATTAAGGCATCCTATTGGTATCATCATGCCTACATCACTTGAAAGTTCATTATCATGCCATGTCAACTAATTAGCCTATTGGACTGTAACCCCTCAGACAAAAAGGACTTCAAAATAATTAGTTATTTGGGACTCAAACTAGTTTAATAAATTAGGACTCAAACCCACTAAATTAATTGGGACTCAAACCCACTTATGTTTCAATAGGCCTCTTATCTCATGTAAATAGTTTCAAAGATAGTTTAATATGCATGCTTTTAACATTCAAAATAAATTTCACAATATTGGGTTAAGGTTGTTACCAATTCCATTGTTAATATTCACAAAATTAGGAAAAATCACAATCCCCTAGTTTATTAGCCATACTCATGTACCCCAGCTGTTCAAACCCATTAATAAAGCATAACCAATGCATAATAATTCATGGAAAAATAATTTAAGAACTAACCATGTCAAAACCCTCACCCCATGTCAAAACCCACATTTAATTTCGCATCCACAATAATCTAAATATTATGCTTTTAGGAAAACATATTTTATGGTCGAGTCACATGACTAAAATATTCACAATTATGGAGAAAAAACCTTTTATTGACCCCTAGATGCTCAACCTTAAGGAAACCCTAGCTTGCTTTGCTTGAGAGAATTTGACAGAGAGAAAAGGATATGTTTTGATTGTGTTATTAGTAAGAATAAAGTCCCAATAGGGTTTATAGGTCATGGGTTATGTATAGGGCTAGAGGTAAATGTTTAAAATACCCTTAGTAAAAAAACTAAAAATTGGTCGGCAGTTATTACGGGTCTCATAACGACTCGTTAAGACTTATTTTGACTCATCTCCATGAGTCGTAGTCAAGATAGCATCACCAAGCACATACACTATTGACCTTATGACTTAAACACTATGGCTTGTAATAAGACAGTATGACTTATAAGGTCCAGTTGTAGTCAACACAGAAATAAATTAGGCATATATTGGATACCCTACGATTGCTACATTATGACTCATACAGAGTCATTATGACTCATAGAGTGTAGTTGTACTCAAGACAGAAAATTTTGAGTAACAAGCTGGTCAGGCTACAATTGTGACCTAATGACTCGTTATGAGTCTTTAGACTTATAGCCTCTAGTCGTAATAAGGATAGTGACTCAGGAATCTCATTGGTCACCTTACGACTTAGATCCTATGACCCTACAACTTGTAGGTAGATTCGTAGTTAGGGAAGTGAGTTCAAAGGTCAAGAAATTTTCATGGGCCAAAATTTAGGGTATTTCAAGAATTTAGCCACATATGTTTATAATTAGTATCCATGAATAAAAAACATTCATACCAAATTCAAAGTCAAAGATTTGAATGATGAAATAACCCTAAAACAAAGCCCTTGCACATATTTCCTTGCCTAGATGTATGCCAAAGATATCCCAAATTATCACAAGTATTCCTTTTATAATAGGTTTAAACTGCACGTTCTTATCATATCACCATACCACGCCCTTATCATAGAGGATAAGTGTTGTGGCACATTAGTATCACAGAAGTATACTAGAATTTGCCATTCACTTTTATACATCCTCTGTACCACACCCTTCTTGCGGAGGATAAGTGGCATGGAATACCAATATCACACATGCTCACTAGAAATTTCCATCAGTTTTTATCCCACCAATATACCATGCCTTTATCGTGGAAGCTAGGGTCTGTGGCATGGTAGTATGTTAATTTCTTCCTTTTTAGCTTAGTGTGCACTCTTCCTCCTTTGTTCTTAATACTATGATTTATAAGTTTTGTTCCACTTTCTTCATTCTCAACATGTTGCTCCTAAGGCTTTCCATGTTCCATAAGCTTAAAGATTATACTTAAATTACATTTATTTTTACATCATTCAAGCCCTACAACACTAATCATATCCATTAGCTTGAGAATGCAAATTTAACTCACAAATAAGATATTTTTACAAGAATTAGCTCATAAAACAAGTACATATATGGGTCATAAATGGCACTTGGGCGTATAAATATTCCTAAGATCACTTATTATCATAGATAATGAGGAATCAGATTTAACACTACCATACTTACTGAATTCATTTCCTAATTATCCTATGTCATACTTTGCTATAATTTTAGCCAAAACTAGACTACCTTGAAATTTATAACTTCAAATTTGGGAAGAATTTTTTCTTGAAATTTTAAATGAGAGAATTATACATATTAATGGGAAAAGTCATTATAGGAGTTCTCGTGCATTAGTCCTTTGAGTATGGTGTTTGGAAGGATGAAAATGATAAAAATTTAATCAAGCTCTAATAATATGGTTAATTATTACTGTACCCTATTGATGTGATGTTTGTGGTGTGGAATGGGTTGAAACTATTTAGAATATTGACTAACTGAGTGGATACTGTGGAGCATGAGCATGGTGTGAGTTAGGTATGATACAAAGTGGGAGTAGTATTATGAAATAGTGCGATAGAGAGTGCCCTTGGTAAATTTGAGAGTTACATTTGGTAACAAGGAGGGCTAAAAAAATATAACTATGGGTAGGGTTAATCATTGACAAAGAGAATATTTAGATGGACTAATAGAAAAAATAGATGGGTAGAACAACCTAAGAGGTAATTCTATGGTAGGTTACATGACAAAATATATAGTTCGGTGAGAGTCATTGACTAATCGAGATAAGGTCGTAAGGTCCACTATGAGAATTCCAATAGAAGTATATAGGAAGGAGCTTGAGTATATGAACATGAATGATGTTTATATTATATAAAATTGAGTTCATGTATGGAACTAAGATTTGATGTTATGTTGTTTATATGTGAAATGGTGATTGCGATTGCTTTAATTCTTTTAATTATTAGATGTGTTGCATATTCATATATTTTAACATTGTGGAGGTGAGGTCATGATTATGTTAGTGTTATTATTGCAATCTTGGTGTTCATGATGTTGTCAATAATGAGTTGATAAAGATGGTGGTGATATTATATTTTGATTATTATGTTCATGATAATGTTGGTACTGATTATGATGTTAATAAGGTTAATAAGAGGAAGAGATGATGTACATATTTTTTATGCAACGATTCTTTCATATATCTTGTTGTTCTATTATGTTGTATGTGTTGTTGATGATTCTTGAATGGGTCAGTCTACTGGTAGTATTGACAAAATATATTAGCACACCATAAATCCAAGGTACGTCTTAATTCAAGTTTAATGTTAAATTTTTTATGTTTATATTTATGGGATCATATTGTATGATATTGTCCCTTACTATAGGTTTGCTAAAATGCTAAACCTTGGGGATTGTAAACTCTATGGTTGTATTGTAATGGTGAATTACTAAGAAGACCCAGTCTAGTGTAAGTTAGGAGTTATGGAAATAAGGATAATGAATTAGTGAAGGGTTAAAAGGTGTAGCTTAGATTGGGTTGTCAAAGTACATAGACATACAAAAATGTTAAATAACAGGCATGTCACAAAAATGTTAAATTTATGGTGTTAATGGATTCATAACTTTGGATTAAAAATATGAACCATACTTGATGCTATTATCTCTCACTGTATTTTATTAATGTTATTTATTTCCAACCCTAGTCAGATGATGACAATGATGATACCTACCAGTACATGTGGTTGTACTGATGGTACACTTACTATATTTCCAGTTAGGGATAAAGCCATGATGTAGGTCAGTTGGGGTTTTTAAGTAGCGATGAAAATCACTCAGTAATAGCAACCTCCCTCTCTATTATGGATGGTGTCGTGTCATAGATTTTTCTATTGCTTGTCAAGTTCTCTTGTACCAGTTTAGGCTAGTTTTTGGAGACTCATTTTAACACAACAAAAATCAAAGATGAGATCAAAATAATGATTAAAGTACATGTAGAATCAAATATCATTTTTTGTATTATGATAAGTTATTTAGATATAATTAGGGCCACAATTAATTCCTAGAATATAGCTAGTCTAAAACATTCCTTACTGATTGATTTCTTGTGAAAAATCTATCTCTAGTAAACTTCAAATTAGTATAGCTCGTAGTTTCAAAAGTATTTTTGATCTCACTACTACCCAAATGAAAGGTCTTCGAATCCTCTTTTCAATGCATCTATTTTCTTCTTAATTTGTTGTCATAGTAAAGAGTTATGGCCATTTTAGTGAAGCACTATCCAACACTGAGATATCACAAAAGTAACCACAATCGAGTTTAGAAACCACGACCATACAAGGGTCTCGGCTGCATGAAACAACTCCAAAAAACTAAAAGCTGACAAGTATATATTCTAACCACAATAATGGGCCATGACCATGGTTAGAAAAAACGATCTAGGGCAGGATTTGACTTCAAACGCTCATTCATCTTAGACTTTCAACCTATGAACCAAGGTACGATCACAGGTGGTACCATGATTATAGCAAGGCTTTTATAATCAAGTCTAGAGAGCCATTATTCCATCCACCAGACCACGAACAACAACCATGATCGTAGGTGGTCCCATGATTGTGGGATGGATCGTAGTCCTTCCTTGTAGCTTTTTCAGTTATGTTTTATAAGGGGAATTCTAGTCTTTTCCCTCCTTTTATACCCCTAAACTATGTTGTTTAAGCTACTCCAAAGCTATTTATTAAGGTTAATAATACCCTGAGCCCCTCTTTACTTAGAAAATAATCGACACTTAGCAAAACTAAGAGAAAAGAGATGATTTTTCTTCTTCATAACTAGCTAGGGTTCATCTTCTTCAAGCTCCAAGTTTAGAAATTCTTCAGGGTTGTTATCTTCAGGTATATGGGAATTCATCTATGGGTTACTTTCACCCATTGAGTCCCAAAAGTAACTCAATTCCTCAAGAAAAATCACCCTTTTAAGTTTAGGGTTCCATAAAAGAGTGAATTCTAATATCTTTAGTCCCTTGTTTTGGATAAACCATGAATATATGTTTCGCCATAAATTTGAGCATCAATACATACTTATGACTATGAACAATCTTATATTGATAAATTTCAAATTTTGGCTTAAATTATAAAATTCCTTATTATAGTCAAATTATAGTATTGCCATGTATAGTTGCATTCATTGAGATGAAGGGTTACAAACACCAAATTATTGCTTAGGATATTATGCACGGTTAGTGGAATACTCATTCATTCATTTTCCATGATTTAGAATTTTTTAGATTAAGTATTTACATTTTTGTTTTAGATCATCACTATTGTTGAGCTTTTCAGTATATCAATTTATCTTCAGTTGGGAGTAGTACTTAGCATCGAGAGGACACAGGTTCAGATAACCCCAAGTACCAGAACTACATATCCACCATAGTTGTGATTATATTTATTCGTACATCAGATTAGCAGATCCATGCTAGCCAGTGTTCATACCATTAGTAATGTACTGAACACCTATCCAATAGGGGTTACTAGTAGGGCCCTATTTAGCTCAGATGGGTATGTCGGTTAGTACTAGCTCCCACAGTTTAATCTTTGACCTTACATGGAATTGTGTTTAGTTATTTTAGTACATCATATAATTCCACATTTATTACTTGTTCATTACATGTAATACCCCGTACTTCTGCTTAGCTTGAAATTATCTCTGGAATGTTAGAAACTTACTTTGAAAGAAGAATCCATTTTTGTACACATGGAATTTTTAAGATTTCCACTTTTTGTTAAGTGTAAAATTGAATTACCTTTCCAATGATGCCAATTTTGTCCAAATCCGGTATCGGGGTAGAAAGTTATGGCCGAAATACAGAAAGCAGTCAAAACTGCCCAGGTACAACGGTGAGAGCCGATGGACCATTGAGCTAGCGACGGACCATCGCCTAAGCCATCGTAGTGGAGGCAATGAGACCACATTCTTACTAAGGGTGATGGCTCAGCTGATGGACCGTTGAACTAGCGATGGACCATCGCCCAAGCCGTCACAGCAGATGCAGTGAACCCCTATTCTACCCAGGTGCAACGATCAGGACCGATGGACCATCAACCCAGCGACGAACCATCGTACCCATCATTGCATAGTTCATTCAGTTATTTTAAAGTCACTTTTAAAAGGGTATTTGGGTCTTTTCCAACCATTTTAACCTCTAATTATATCAAATCAAGGCTCATAAGTTCATTATCTATCTAAAACATCAAATTAGGGTTTTCTTTCAAAGATAATCCCCAAGAAAAAAAGACCTTACATGTTTAATTACAAGTCAAGAATTCATGTTTTCCACCATCAATCTTTAAGAAATCATCCACCTAGGTATTCCATGTGTTGATTCATGGGTCCCTTTCACCCATGAAGCTCAAGAATCTCTTTTCAAAATATAAGATTTGAGTATTTATGAATGTTCATGATTTAAATAGAATTGAAATTCATGTTCATGATGTTGTAGGGTTTTGATTCATGTTTTAAATTATATATTCCAATGATTGACCCAAGTATATAAAGATTTGTATAATAATCATGATAAACCCCCCTTAAATATATACGTTGATTGATGTATCCATGATTATTAGATGTGTTGATGATTGTATAACAAAAGCATACTCCCCATGTGTTTGATTAAATGCCTATGAGAAGGAAAAGTTCCATACTAGTATAATAATATAAATTCCTCATTCATGTACAAGTTCAAGCATTTCAAGTGTTTGATGAAATGCCTTAGTCAATGAATTATGGATATATGTGTGGCCATTGTGATGCTTTAGAAAATCTCCAACTTATTGTATTATGGATTGTGATGTTAGTCATGTATTCAAGAAAGTCATACTTCGTCAGTTTCATGCTATCGAGTCCTGGGGGTACTTCTACCCGATAATTTAGCTGTGAGCCTAGAGCCAGTGTCATGTTTTCAAGATACTCTCACTCGAGCCATGTTCATAGAAATTCAGTCAGTCATGTGACACAAGAAAACTCAGTAAACTCAGAAATCTTAGAAATTCATTAATCTCAGAGTATTTTGTTAGTCAACGGAACTCAGTTAATTCAGTCCAGCAATCCATGTTCAGTGTCTATTCATATGGGAGTAGGAATTAGGACCTAGTGAACCCAAGGATAGGAACACACACAGTCGGATGAGGGTGTGATTCTTAGAAGTCATCCTTGTATTCCAGAACTATGTGGCTAACATAGGTTGAGACATCAACACTGTCAAATGAGGGTTGATGAGGTGGATAAACACTGTCAGATAAGGGTCCCACCATCTCTTTTGGGGACACTGTCATATGAGGGTCACCCACAGCTTGTCTTTACCAGTGGTGCAGTATTGACACTCTTTCAATTGGGGTTATAGATTGGACCCCAACTCAGCCATAATGGCGTATTAGGGGCATGTCGGTTAGATTACTACTTCCTACAATTTCAGTACAGAATCAGTACTATCAAATATAGTTATTTAGTCTCAGTAATAGAACTCAAATAGTTCTACAGGATTTAGGACTGTCAGATACAGTCAACTCAGAACAGTACGGAACTCAGCTAGTTCCATCAGAAACTAGACTATCAGATACAATCGTTCAGTATTAGTTATTTTAGTTACACAGTTATCATTATATCATGTTATCAGTACTCAGATTCAGTAATCATGTTATCACCAACTCAGTCATAGTTATTATGTGTTCATGCATGTATTCTCATGCCCATGTTATTCAGTTAGTTAGTATAGTTCATACATGTGAACCCTTTGCATTCAGCCTACCTCATATGCATACCAGTACATTCAAACATACTGATGCACTTGCGCTATGGAGTTTTATACCATAGGTTTAGAAGCACGAGTTCCAGAGAATCAGTAGTATTTCAGTCTCAGCGATCAGAGTTAGCAGTAAGTCCTCATCCTTCAAGGACATGACCATTACTTTATTATCTCATTAATTAAATTATTTCAAGAGTTGGAGTTAGTTGGGTACATGTCCCATCAACTCCTTATACATACAATTCAGTCAGTTAGAGGTTTTTCAGACTAGTATGTTTAGACAGTTATTTCAGTTGTCTTAGGTATTTCATACCCCCTCCAGATGTTATATTTTCTCAGTAATGTTATTATTTTGAACCTTACGGCCTTACAGCCTTTATTTTGGCTTTTATACAGTATATTATCCAGTGTTCAGGTACAGATATCAGTCATGGGTTAGCTTGTGATCCTTCGGGGTCATGAGCATCATGTAGCATTCCGAGTACCAGATTTGGGGTATTATATTACATCATTTATAGATTTTAGACCATGTTCAGCTTATCCTGTAATTTTTAGCATATTCTGCTTGCATAGGGTAGTGCATATCTCACATGCTCAGTACATTCAAAGTACTAACCTCATACTTTCCTTGTACTATATTATCTTATAATATAGGTTCAAATGTTCAACATCTCGATCATGGTTAGCTAGATTCATAAGTCACTCTAACAATAGTGTCTAGTGATTCCTTATCATTCTAGGAATATTTATTTATATTTATTTTCAATTTTTGTTTAGTTTCAGACTATAAGAGCTAGGTGGGGGTTTGTCCCAGCAAATCATCTTAGTAGAGGCTTTCAAAAATTCAACTAGGCTTTCAGCATGATGATTTTATAAATATTATGGATTTGATATCGTATAGGTTTTATTTTATTAGGGTTATATGTTTTAGCTTAGTTCCTACTTAGTATTTATCAATTTACTTTATTATACTTAATGTCATGACAAGCCATAGGTTAGCTTGGGTCACTTGTGAATCCAAGGACCATTTTACAACAAGAGGAAAGTCTTAAGTCGTCACAAAGTTGGTATCAAGCCTTAGGTTTTAGGTGCCCTTAGGTATCTAAAATCCCATATTAAGTATGGTCTTGTTCATAGGTGTGAAATGCGCCACACTTTTAAGTTAGATGCTATGAAATGTTATAGGAAAAGTTTTGATTATTTCATATTCATATCATGCGATAAAGTGTGAACTCTACTAAAATATTATTCTAACTCATGATGTATGCATTTACAGAATATTCCTTCCAGAAAAGCAATAGACGGAGAAATGAAAATGGTAACAGAAATAGGAACCAGCAAGCACTACTAGTTCTAGCAATACCCTTGAAAGAGCAAATATTTCATGTTGAAGTCAGGGCTACTTTTACAGCATTAACTTAGTCCATGATGACCCAGAATAACCAGTAGGTTGTGACACCATCCAACTTGGTAGCGAATCCAACAACAGCCAGTGTTCGAGACTTTACTCTATTGAATTCTCTGGTATTCTTTGGGTATAAGTCTGAAGAGAATCCACAAGCATTCCTGGATAGTATTTAGAAGGTTACTGAGATCACTATTGTTACTCCAATTGAAAGTGGTGATTTGTATACTTATCAGTTGCAAGAAGTGGGTCTCACTTGGTACAAGTAATGGAAAAATAATAGAGGTGTGGATTTAGGACCGATAGGGTGGAATGAGTGTGTAGTTGCATTTCTGGAGAGGTTCTTCCCACTTAAGTTAAGTAAGGACAAGGTTTAGGAACTGTTAATATGAAGGAAGGTAGTATAAGTGTGAAAGAGTATTCTCTAAGTTTACTGAACTAGATAAATCTGTGCCGACAATGGTTGCAACCTCTAGGACTTGCATAAATAAGTTTGTATCTGGTGTTTCTAAGGATGTGGTCGGATAAGGAAATAGAGAGTAAGAGGCTAGAACATATAGCATTAAATTTTTAAGTAGAGGTCAGATAGAGAGTATATGTCATGACCAGAACTAGGTCCTAGCCATGACGGGCATCTCAAGTCCGCCATGGACTAGATACCACCCCCTTTTCCTATTTAAAGAGAACATACACACTAACAGAGATTGAATTGTGAACATAAAATAAGATAGAAGAGATAAACTCAAAGACATCTATAAAGTGCCAAAAACCAACAACCAAGACCCAAGTCCACAGTAATATCCACAAAGCCTCTAACTAACAGAATACCAATAAAATGTTAGTACATGCCCCCAACAATAGCCAACAATAAGCAAAAAAATATTCAATGACAATATGAAACCAAAACATGAAATGAGGTCTTCCAATGGAATCTCACCACTTTAATTTGACTCACGAGCTATTCCGTAATCACCTAGTTACTAGAAAAGAAAAGTAGAAGTATTTTTGGTGCTTGCATCATGTGGGGATATATTGTCCAGAGACGGTTAGCGGGTTGAGCGCTAGCATGTAACTCAGGGATAAGGGAATAAAATAATGCCATGATTAATATTTCAAAACCAATCAAAATCCAATGCATATATCTATATGTAATTACATATATACATATATATGTGTATATATATATATCATATGATGTGGAAAAGAACTAAGATTTCCATGAACTTTAAAATTTTAGCCTAGGTTGTGTAGCTTGACTGTCATAAAACTACCCACGGTCTATATGGGTCCAGTGTCTCCCTGTGGTTGGGCCCTAATTTATATTAGACGCATGAACCGAAGATACCATAGAAGATTAGGGAATCCTAATACCCTATTCCATCTATGATACAAGTATCTATAGTGTGTCATAAGCACACTGTCATCTAGACCAACCTTCATGTCGCCAAACATGAGTTTTCAGTATCAGTCCTTCGGCACTTACACCTTCAGGGCTAGCTAACACAACCCCCATTAAGCCCAATTAGAACATTTAACACATAACCTAACCATTAATTCAAGGATTTAATTATCATTAAGTGGTATCATCATACCGACTGTAGCTTGTACACAATGTCATAAGACAACATATTCGGGAATCCTTGTACCCCAGACTCCATTATTAAAATAACATGGGGGATCCTTGTACCCCACAGGGTTTTCAAGATCTTTATTATTCACTTAGGGGGACCCTGTACCCTATAAGGTTTTTAAAGCCATCCTTAACTATTTTTCCATATATGCAATGGACTTGTTTTAAAGTAATAAGTTAATCTAATTGATAAATCACATTCCAAAACCAATTATGCAAGTGGGTTCGGGTTCTTATCAATTTCAATATCAACATCCATTTGTTTGGGGAATCCTTGTACCTCTAATTACATTATTCACAAGTTTGGGGAATTCTTATACCCCTAAATTCATTCACCATCCCATACACCCCCATTGAGTGGAAAACCAACACTTCAATGCATAATAAATCAATAATTATCATGGGTAAAACATTTAAACAATTTATATCAAAAATCCTCAACCCATAATTTAAAACCCAACATCAAAACCATGTGAATAATAAACTAATTTCATGTCATTAAGAAAATAAAAGTGTAGGGAGAGAGATACATTCCTCAGTACCAAGAAATTTGAAGAAGAAATCACCCTTAGAGCCCTAGATGACCACTTTCCTTGAAACCCTATCCTTTACTTGAATGGAGAATTTGACAGAGTGAAGATAGTATTTGATATGCCAAAATATTGAAAATAACCCTCCTTTAAAGTTTTATGGACATGGGGTATAAGTGGGGAAGGAGGGAAATTACCAAGATACCCTAAAAGAAAAGTTGAGAAATTCATCGCTTAGTCATTACTGTTTACCCTACGACTTGTAATGACTAGCTATGAGTCATACCCTTGACTCATAGTCAAGACAGTTTCCTAAGACACCCAATCTTCAAACCCTACGAGTCCCCTATACGACTCGTCAAGTGACCCTATGACTCGTAAGGTTCTAGTCATAGTCAACACAGAACCCGTATGCACATACACTAGTTACCTTATGATTACCACCTTAAAACATCTATAAAGTCATTAGTACTCATTGAGTCTAGTTGTGTATAGGTCAAAGAGTTTGGGTAGCATACTGGTGAGTCTACAACTTACTCTACACAACTCGTAATGAGTCTTTATGACTTGTGGCCTTTAGTCGTAATCAAAATAGTAACTTAGGCTACGTTACTGGACACCTTACGAATGGGGTCCTATGACCCATATGGAGACCCTACAACTCATCAAGTGAATCCTAGGTTGGGCAGTGATCTCAATTCTCGAAGTTTTTCAGAGACCAACACCTGGGGTGTTACATTCTCCCCCTTAGGATCATTCGTCATCAAATAATGCTACAGTGCATCTATTAGCATGATTTAACACATAATACAATCATACTTTCCTTTAAAAAAAAGTCAAAAAACAAAGATGTTAAGAAATCACATACCTTAAGAATGATTTTTAATAACCGGGAACAAGAATAAATATTTGGACTTCATGTCCTATTCGTCTTCCCAAGTAGCTTCCTCGAGCTTTTGGTTTCACCATAGAACCATCACCGAAGCCATATCCTTAGTCCTCAAACGCCAAACTTTCCTATCCAGAATGTCTACCGGTACTTTATCATAAGACAAGGAATCCAAAATACCCACACTTTCCAAAGTAACAACCAAGAACAGATCACCTACACACTTCTTCAACATCGAGACATGAAAGATCAAATGAATGGACCCATAATTAGAAGGCAATTCCAATTCATAAGCCACATTACCCACTCTTTTCAAAACCAAATATAGACCTACATAATAGGAACCGGGATTTTCCTTCTTTCTGAATTGCATCACTTCCTTCATGGGAGACACCTTCAAGAATACCTAATCACCAACATCGAATTCCAACTCTTTTCACCTCATGTTTTCATAGGACTTTTGGCTACTTTGGGAGGTCTTAAGCCTTTCTTGAATCACTGTTACCTTCTCCATAGCTTGATCAACCAAATTTGGGACAACTAATCCTGTCTCACCAATATACAACCATCCAATAGGTGAAAGACATCTTCTTCCATACAATGCCTCAAAAGAAGACAATCTAATAATAGTGTGGTAACTATTTTTACAAGAAAACTCAACAAGAGGAAAGTGATCAACCCAACTATAACCAAAGTTAATCACACAAGTTTGACGCATATCTTCCAATATCTAAATTATCCTCTCCACTTTTCCATCCATCTACGGGAGGAAAGAGGTACTAAGGTTCACCTTAGTCCCCAAACCACTCTGAAATGAATGCCAAAAATATGATGAGAATCGAGTACCACGATCATAAATAATAAAAATAGGCATACCATACAAATTTACAATCTCTTGGATAAATGAATTCGCATAGTCCTCAGCAGAATAATTAGTCCTTGATGTCAGAAAGTGAGCGGACTTATTCATCCTATCCACAATGATCCAAATCAAATCCAACAGATTTAGAGACCGCAGAAGATTGGTAATGAAATCCACATTGATCACTTCCCATATTCGCATAGGAAACTCGATCTTTGGATACAATACACTAGGCCTCGAGTGCTCCAACTTAACTTGTTGACACACCATGCACTTATCCATAAAATTTTCCACATCCCGCTTCATGTTATTCCACCAATAAATTTTCTTTAAATCATGGTACATTTTCATCGAGCTAGGATAAACTGTATATTGTGACTCATGGGCCTCGATAAAAACTCTTTCTCATAACTAATTAATATCGGGAATGCACAACCTCCATTGGTACTTCAACATACCATCACGACCAATCTCAAAAGCTATAACTTTCTGTTGGCCTACCACATCCTTGATTTGCATCAAGATAAGATCCAAAATTTGCTTTTTTTTAACCTCAGCAACAAGAGAAAACTTTAACACCTCTTAAACAAACACACCTCCATCTTTAAAATCCAAAAGACGAACTCCAAGGTTAGTCAAACATTGAATATCTTTCACTAATCCATGCTTCTACTCATCCATATGAGATAAAATCCCCATAGATAACCTGCTATGAGCATCAACAACCATATTAGCTTTACCTGGATGATAATAGAGATTCTTGTCATAGTCCTTGAGTAGCTTAAGCCATCTCCTCTATTTGAAATTCAACTCCTTTTAGGTGAACACATACTGTAGGCTCTTATGATAAGAATAAATATCAACATAAACCTTATACAAGTAATGTCGCCAACTTTAATGCAAACACCATAGCCAACAACTCCAAGTCATGAGTCATAAATTCCTCTCATGAACCTTCAACCCTACAAGCATAAGCCACCACCCTACTATGCTATATTAGCACACAACTCAACCTCATACACGACACATCACAATAAACCACAAAACCATCGGTACCCTCGGGTAGATGTAGAATCGAAGAAGAACTCAACTTATCTTTAAACTTATAGAATATACCCCCACAAGCATTGAACCATAGAAACTTCATCTTCTTCTAATTCAATCTAGTCAACGGAGTGGCAATAGATGAGAAGTTCTTCACAAAACTCCTATAATACCTGATTAAACCTAAGAAGCTCCGAATATCAATTGGAGTCATAGGTCTAGGCCACTTTTCAACCACCACAACCTTTATGGATCCACTATAATCCCTTCACTAGAAACAATAAACCTCAAAAGTAACAGCATTTAACTAAAACTCATACTTCAAAAACCTGGCATACAAATACTGATCTTTCAAGGTCTGCAACATAATACGAAGGTGATTAGCATGATTATCCTTACTCTTGGAGTACATTAGAATATATTTAATAAACATAATGACAAACAAATCTAAAAACTAATAGAATACCCAATTCATAAAATTCATAATCTCATCGGGCATTGGTTAACCCAAAAGACATGAACAAGAACTCAAAATGTCCATACCGAGTACAGAAGGCAGTCTTAAGGATATCCACTTCACTGATCTTTAATTAATGATAGATCAATCTTGGAGAAATACTTATGAAATACCATGGATTTTGACCCTCAGAAAAGTCTTAATATTTGGGCTTACTATTGTAGTAATGACTCATCATACTAGTTATATGGTATGACTATGGGTTAGGTAACCCTAGTTGTAAGGTTTATGGTAAGTGGTGGATGGGTTTTCAGTCTTGGTAACGACTTAGTGGCATTATTTATTAGGGGTGGTGATGAGTTATTAGACGATCCTTAATCAAATCAAAAACATAGTGGATTGACTTATCTCTGAGTAAGAGTGGATCGCTAAGAGATGTGAGGATAGGTTACGAGTGGTAGGGTTGAGTAATATGATGTCCAGTGTCTAATCCTTTGGATTTTGTCTTGGATACGACTATATCATACGAGTCATATAGCCAAGTCATTATTGGGGATCATAGAGTCGTAAGATGGATAGTGTATGGATTTCTAACTCACTATTTAGGGTATGACTCATGGCTATGAGTTGTATGACGTGGTGACGAGTTGGCGGGTTGACTCGTAACCAGCGATGGTTTTTTTACAGCTATAAGTTTAGGGCACTTTGGACATTTCTCATTTAAAACCCTTAAGACCCCATGCCCCTATAACATATTTTTGTTATTCATTCCACACTTTAAAAGATTAAATATCTTCTTTACTCTCTTAAAACCCTCTCAAGTAAAATTGGCTAGGGTTTCTCTAAAGTGGTCATATAAGGACTTAAGGTTCAATTTCTCTCCGTGAATATTTGTAATTCAGGTATGTGACTAATCTGTCATTGTTAGTTTACTAAAAGCATATGTTTAAAGCATTGTTCATGAATAATTAATGGTGGTTTTGAACCAAGGTAGAGGGGTATCATTATTTAAATGCATGTTAAACCTTGTTCCCTGTCCCAGCATGAAATATATATATATATGTGTGTGTGTGATTGCATATGGTTATTTGATTTAGTTTTGAATAATGGCATTACTTTATCTTTATCCCTAATTTACATGCTAGCATCCACTCTGCTAACTATTTTGGGGCATTGTATCCCCACACGATAAAGGAATTGGACATACTACCATTCCTCCTATTAAGTGACTTAGATTTAGGGGACAGATTTGAATTAGATTGAAGTGGTGAGCTTCAATACTCTAAAAGACTCCATATTATGCTATGGATTTCTTTTCATTAATGTTATTTTTTTAGTTTTGGTTTTGTCTATGGTCAGGGTTATGTCCCAATCGGATATCCTTTGATTTTGGTTAGAGGCTTTGTCAGACATCTATAGGCATGGGTGGTGTATTAGTGTTAGCATTGGTATTGGTAATGATTGGATATTTGGTTATGGCTATTTGGTTATGGATATAAAATTACTTTATTGTATTTAGATTATTATTATATTATCTTGTTATATGTTTGGAATTTATTCGACAAGGGGCGTAGGGTGGTTAACTATGGGGTATTGGGGGTGGTATCCGGTCCTTATTGGACTTGGTATACCCAACATGACTAGGCATTGGTTCAAGTCATGTCAAATTGGTATAAGAGCTCAAGATTTATAGTCAATAGGGAGCCCACAAAGTCGTGTCGAGTAGAGTGTCTATTAGGGGTGTGTAGTATGCTACACTCTTGAGGGAGAGGCTATGAGGCACTCAGGAATGTTTTTCTTTCTTATGTTCTGTTTTCAAGCTATAGAGTCTAAGGTCCTAAAATCTTCTCTAATACCCATTTGTTTGCTTTTCAGATCATGCCTCCCAGATGATCTAAAGTTCACAAAAACTCCTCTGTCCCACCCGAGGATATATTTGATGTGACACATCCAACTTATAGGGTCTAGACCCGATCTAGGGGTCTAATTCCTGATTGCCTTCCTGGAGTTCCACAGGCCCTCTCTAGTATTCCATAAGCTCCTCAAGCTGATGTGATGAATGTGGAATTTCATTAGTCCATCTATATGTTGGCATAGTTGTAAATTCTCAAGCTGAGTGTGGTGCTTTTGTTACTCTATCTTCTGAGGCCACGAGGGTTGGCCAGTTTATAAGGTTGAGCCTTTTTGTGTTCACTGGTGTTAAGGTTAAGGAGGACCCATAAGGTTTTTTTAATGGGATTGAGAAGATCTTTTGTGTAATGGATGCCACTAATATAGGGGGCATGGAGTTTACTGCCTACTAGTTGAAAGATGTGGCCTATCAGTGGAATGATAAATGGGACCAGTCGAGGGGTAATAATTCTGAGTGAGTCGTATTTATGTGTGAGCTAATGCTAACACATTTAAGGCTTTTATCTAACAATAATTGCAAAGTCTTAAGCAACTTTTATCATTTTTGATTGTTTTATGTTTGATTTTGTAGTAGAAGCTATAGTGTAAGAGAACCAACAAGGATAGAAGCAAAGGAGTTGAAATCTGAAGTAATTCGAAGAGAAGTATGGCTACGACATTTCTAATAAGTCGTCAGCCCTGTGATAAGTTATTAATTTCATCGTCAGCCTCAGATAGAGAATGCACTTGAGTTAAGAGTTGTGACGATATTTTATGATAAGCCATCAAGGAGCTGATAGGTCATCAAAATTATTGTCAGCCTAAGGCAGAACATGAGAGCCGAGGTAGAGACTTAACGACATTCATTATAAGTCGTCAAGGAGTTGATAGGATGTCACAGTTTCTCGTCAAACTAAAGCAGCGAGTATCAAAAGCAAAAAGGAGCTGACGATATTTGTGATAAGTCGTCATCCTCCTAATAAGTTGTAACGAATGTGTCACCTAATTCGAGGGATTATTAAACTCTATGATTTTGTTTCCTTATTTAGGCTGAACTATTTAAAGTCTTTTTAAGGGTTTTCTTGAGAGGACAGAACATCTTTTGGAGACACGTATTTTGATATTTTCTCTCTCTAGTTTCTTAACTTGACAATTACTTTGAAGAGATTATCATCATTATTTTGGGATTACTACTGTGATCTAATCTAAGAATCTCTAGTTTCTATTCATATTGTGGTAAGTTTATCTTTTAAATCATGAATATAACTAGTTTTTTTTATTATTACATCACGAGCTGCTAAATTCCTTAAACCTGAATTATGGGATTTAGGGTTCAGTCTTGATAAGGTCTGACTGTTCAAGATTCAAAAGGTGGTAGGACTCCTTGATAATTTTGAGGTTTTAATTATTGTCTATTGGTTGCGCACGATAGATAACACCTGCTTTGATTTGCTTGAGAAAGAAATCAAATATAGTGGGAAGTGAATTATTAATAGGGACTTGGAAACACTAAAATTTCGTTTAATAATCAACATTGTAACAAGGTTGATTAACCTAAGGTGAAGTCTGGTTAATAAATATAAATTCCCTAACTCCGAGAGGATTAGGAAATTAAATGCTTAAGTAGGTCGAGAGACATTTAGGCATAACTTCGATAAAGACAATTTGTTGTTCCTACCTATCGTGAGAATCTTGAATCACTATTAGCATCTGTCTAGTACCAAAACCCATAGTGAACATAATTCTAGTTTTCCATAAACTCTTGATTACAAACACTGAAACTAAAGTGTCTAACAATTTTTTGCTAATCTCCAAAACCCCCATTTTGTCTTTTCGTGCTAGTTGTTTGAATCTAACATGTAGCTTGAGTTTCTAACTAGTTTAATCATCACTTACATTGTTCCCTATGGATTCGACCTCGACTCTAAAGTTGGGTAAATATATTGATGACGACCGCCTTGCACTAAATTGACGTGTAAGTTGAGCATTATCAAAAATGGCACCGTTGCTAAGGAACAATTTGGTGTATTGAGTTGGTTTGCAATTTTAGTTTACTTGCTTGAATTCAAACTTGTAAATATTTGTTTAGTTTATTTTTTTATTTTATTTCCTTTTATTTTTATTTTTTTTCTCACACCTTTCTTGAGATGTCAGCCTAGATAGATAGTTTTTTGAGTGATGATGATTCTTGTTATTACTGTGGGGGACCTTCACAATATGATGCGGACACTATTCTAAATGGGGAACAAACTCTAACTTGGTGTTTGGCTTGTGGTCAAAGTGATCATTCTGAAGATATGTGTGCTATCATGATTCAAACGAATAAATTAATAAAATGAATTTTAGAGAATCAAGCACACTTATGGGCAGAGCTAAAGGATTTACCACTCTCACCATGTTTACAGTGGCTAAATAAGGAAGAATATGAGGAGGACATTAGACAAATTGAGGAGAAAACTCAAGAATCGCAACCACTCGATTGTCATCTTGATCTTGAGACTGACATTGAGAAGGTGAATAAAAGTGAGTGTGTAGTAGATAGTGTAAATTTTCAAGTAGAATTAGTTGGGCCTCACTCGAAGAATTTTTCCACATTATATTTAGATGATATCTTGTCTGTGCAATCATCTAAAATAGTGGAAGAGTGTGAAGATAAGGAACAAGAATCCTATATTCTTTATTTTACACTTGATAAGAAACATAAAAACACACCTAACTTTAAGGCCGAGTGGTTTAGCACGCTCAATCCATTACTCAAATTCTTAATTTTTGTACCATCTCCCTATGATCGAGGTAAGAAGATGGACTCTAAGTTGGGGGTGAAATTCATATACTCACGGTGGAGGAAAAAGTTGAGTTAGGTCATACCGCACACTAAATTAGGCATTTCTTGGGAGGCAACCCAAGGTATTTTGTTGTTTGTATTCGTATTATGTGATTGACATCAAATCTTCACACCCATGGTGCCACAGGTATGTTTCTAACTCTCTTGTTTTGGTTTGATGCATTGGGGACATTGCATGATTTTAAGTTGAAGGTGGGGCTATTTGTGGGTATTGATGTCCCCTTGGGGTTTTTATCGTCGTGCCTCTTTTCCCTGGAGTTTTGTTCTTAGTAGAGCTGGCATGTTTAGGCGTATTATGATTTGTTGTAACATTTTGTAGTTGACTAAGAGAAATACAAGTACTTGAGGCAGTTAACACGGTTTTGTTATTTTGTGAATACCTCTCAAGTGGTCTAATTCGTTAACTGTGAGATTTGCATCTAATTATGACCATTGTTCATCTTTGTATGGTATTAGTTCTAGTAACATTATAACCATTGCTAAACAATTGCATTAACCAAATTGGTAGTATCTTTTGATATACCTTTGTGCCATGTGTGTGTGAGATACTACCTAATTCCCATTGTATATTAAAATCTAGAACTTGCCCGATTAGTCTTACTTTAGTTGAAGGATAGGGGTTAGGAAAGGATTATAGGCCATTTTGATATGAGCTCATTTTAGCCTAAATGACCTTCCCTATGTGCATAATATTCCTTGATCCCTGTTTTGAGCCTGATTAGCCTATTTCTTTTTATGACACCTGTCACCTTCCTATTTAGATCACAATGAACCTGTTTTGGACCTGGTCCTCCTTAAACACTATGCACCTTGACTTAGGCAAATGGCCTAAGTTGAGGGTGGCTATCATAGGGTTGCATGATACAGAATGAGTATGAAGAAAGGTAGCATAAAATAAAAGAATAAAAAAGCTGGGTGCAGAGGAAAAGAGCAAGAAAAAGAAAAATTGTGAAAAGAAATAAGTGATTATGGAAATGACCGCACCCAGCCTAAATAAGTGTGATCAATAAAAGAGAAGAGTGGAAATGGCTAATAAGTGAAACCCCAAAAAGCTAGTGTAGTATCAAGGAGGCTTAGTCACTTTAAATACCATCGAGTATCATACTAGGCCCAAACCTATATCATAAGACTAAGAAAAGACCTATAGTGATCCTAGCTAACCTATATGAAAATTTGGGTAATAAAAATAAGGTCAAGCCTATGGTACTTGGCATACATTGGTTGGAACTTCGTTCTGAGAGTGAGTGTTTTGATTGTACCCATGGTTATGTATAGGATTACTGATATAAGATGAAGGTGATTTCCTTTCTATGAGGGCACACCAGATATGTTGCTAGTTACTAACATATTTAGAGAGTGTAATACTAGTATATGCATGGTTAATGTAACTGAATTAATGTTGTATATTGATTTCTATATGTTGCATTGGTGTTCTTCATTGTTCTTGAATTGACTGACCTTGGAGAGGGTAAAAGTATTTTGAGAAGATATGGATGATTGACTGCCAAATGTACTTTTTATTCTATTAGTTGTGTTGAGTTGCTTGAGGAAAAGCAATTGTTTTAAGTTAAGGGTGGCTAACACATTTGAGGCTTTTAACTAAGAATAATTGCAAAGTCTTAAGCAACTTTTATGATTTTTGATTGTTTTATGTTTGATTTTGCAGTAGAAGCTATGATGCAAGAGAACCAACAAGGGTGGAAGCAAAGGAGTTTAAATCTAAAGTAATTCAAAGAGAAGTGTGGTTGATGACATTTCTTATAAGTCATCATTCATGTGATAAGTTATTAGCTTCATCGTCAGCCTCAGACAGAGAATGCACCTGAGTTGAGAGTTGTGATGATATTTTATGATAAGCCTTAGGAGCTGATAGGTCATCAAAATTACCCTCAGCCTAAGGCAGAACATAAGAGCTGAGGTAGAGACTTGAAGACATTTGATATAAGTCATTAAGGAGTTGATAGGACATCACAGTTTGTCATCAGCCTAAAGCAGCGAGTATCCAAAGCAAAAAAGAGCTGACGACATTTGTGATAAGTCGTCAGCCTCCTGATAGGTTGTCATGAATGTTGTCACCTAATTCGAGGGATTATTAAACTCTGTGATTTTGTTTCCTTGTTTATACTAAACTATTTAAAATCTTGTTTAGGGTTTACTTTAGAGGGCGGAACATCTTTTGGAGACACGTATTTTGATATTTTCTCTCTCTAGTTTATTGACTTGAACAAGCAATTACTTTAAAGAGATTATCATCATTATTTTAGGATTACTACTGTGATCTAATCTAAGAATATCTAGTTTCTATTCATCTTGTGGTAAGTTTATCTTTCAAATCATGAATATAACTAGTTGTTTCGATTATTACATCATGAGCAACTAAATTTCTTTAACCTGAATTATGGGATCTAGGGTTAAGTCTTGATAAGGTGTTGACTATTCAAGATTCAAAGGGTGGTAGGACTCCTTGATAATTCTGAGGTTTTAATTATCGTCTATTGGTTGCAAATGATAGATAACACTTGCTTTGAATTGCTTGAGAAAGAAATCAAATATAGTGGGAAGTGAAATATCAATGGGGACTTGGAAACACTAAACTTCCATTTAATAATCAATGGTGTATCAAGGTTGATTAACCTGAGGTGAAGTCTGGTTAATAAATATAAATTCCTTAAGTCTGAGAGGATTAGGAAATTACATGCTTAAGTAGGTCGAGAGACATTTAGGCATAACTTTGATAAAGACAATTTGTTGTTCCTACCTATCTTGAGAATCTTAAATCACTATTAGCATCTGTCAAATACCAAAACCCATAGTGAACTTAATTCTGGTTTTCTATAAACTCTTGATTACAAACACTGAAACTAAAGTGACTAATAATTGCTTGCTAATCTCCAAAAACCCCATTTTGTCTTTTCGTGCTAGTTGTTTGAATCTAACTTGTAGCTTTAGTTTCAAACTAGCTAAATCGCCCCTCATATTGTTCCCTGTGGATTTGACCCCGACTCCAAAGTTGGGTAAATATATTGACGAGGATCGCCTTGCACTAAATTGACATGTAAGTTGAGCGTTATCACCTGTGGGATGATTTTTTTAGTGCTTTACTAGATGACTTCTTTTCTCAAGATCTAGGAAAAGCGAATATAGAAGAGTTTTTCAACCTAAAGCAAGGAAATATGTCAATCAAGGAGTATACCTTCAAGTTTTTCTAGTTATCATGGTTGCTCTGAAGTTTGTTTCTTGCATGAGAGTTATAATAAGAAAGTTCACTTCTGGGTTTTCCCAAGACTTAATTTTTGAGAGCAAGGCTACCTTATTGAACAAGGACATGGACATCTCCAGATTGGTCATGTACATGCAGCAAGTTAATAATGAGGAGGAAAAGTAGGCAGAGATTGGGGAGAGGCAAAATAAAAAGTTTAGATTTCCTGATTAGGGTGAAGGTCAATAGTAGAGTGGTGGGGATGGTGAAAAGTGGTCCAACAAGAGGCGGGGCAATTTTGGGTATCACTCGACGGCTAATGCTTTCTACTAATGTTGGCTGGTGATGGATATTCTTAGAGTGGCGATAATTATAGGGTATAGGGTGCCTATTCCTAGGCTAGTAGGGCTCAATCATCTCCATCTGATCCTCTCTGCAGATTTTGTAGTTGATTACATTGGGGTTTTTGTGATAAGGGAAAGAATAAGTGTTTGAACTGTAGTCAGTTAGGGCACATGCTTAGAAATTGTCCAGTAGCAAAGCTTGCTTCTCGAGAAAACAAGGTTCCAGTTGTCTCTTCATCAGTTCTAGCACTAAAGGGTGCACCACCTGGCTCTACCATTGGTCAAAATCAACTCTATGATCTCACAACTTGCCAGGAGTCTAAGGCATCGCCAGATGTCATTAATGGTATGTTGAAACTCTTTTCCCAGGACATGTATTGTTTACTTAAATTAGGGTCCACTCTTTCATATGTGACCCCATTTGTGTCTGTGTATTTTGGTTTTGGTCTCGAGTATATTTCAAACCATTTTTCTTTTTCTATTCGGTGGGTAACTTTATGGTTTCTGAGAGAGTCTATAGGGGTTGTGTGGTATCTGTGGGTGGTCAGGAGACATCGATGAATTTATTTAAGTCAGACATGGTAAATTTTGATATCATATAAGGGATGGATTGGTTTTACTCGTGCTATGCATTTTTTGACTGTCAAACATGTAAGGTCGGCTTTAAATTCCCTAATGAGCTAATTATTGAATAGAGGGTAGTTCCTTATCTCCTATGGGGAGGTTTATATCATATCTTAGAACCCAGATTTTAATTTCCATGGAGTGTCTATATCATCTAGTCCGGGTTAAAGATTCTAACTTGAAGGGTCCTTCTTTACACTCCATCTCAATGGTAAATAAATTTCCTGAGGTCTTCCCTGATGACCTTCCTAGTATTCCTCCTGATCATCTAGTCTGGGTTAAAGATTCTAACTTGGAGGGTCCTTCTTTATATTCCATCTCGATGGTGAATGAATTTCCTAAGGTCTTCCCTGATGACCTTCCCGGTATTCCACCTGATGGGGAGATTTATTTTGGGATAGATCTTGTTTTGGACACTCATCCTATTTCTATTTACCCATTAAAATGGCTCCAGCTGAGTTAAAGTAGCTTAAAGAGCAACTAAGGGATCTTTTAGACAAGGGTTTCATTCATCCTAGTGTGTCTCTGTGGGGTGCATGGTGTTATTCGTGCATTAGAAAGATGGTTTCCTTAGGATATATATTGATTACCGGTAATTAAATAAGGAAACCATAAAGAATAAATACCCTCTTCCAAGGATAGAGATTTATTTGATCAGCTTCAGGGTGCTAAGTTTTTCACCAAGATTGATCTCTGGTTGGGGAATCATCATTTAAAGATTAAGGAAGTGGATATCCCTAAAATTGCCTTTTATTCCCGATATTGGCATTTCAAGTTCTTAGTTATGTCTTTTGGGTTTACTAATGCCCCGGCGGCATTCATGGACTTGATGAATAAAGTCTTCTATCAGTTTTTGGATTTTCCATCATCATATTCATAGATGATATTCTGGTGTACTCTAAGAGTGAGGTGGATCATAGAGATCACCTCCGCATTATGTTGCAAACCCTGAAAGATCAGCAGTTGTATGCCAAATTTTTGAAATATGAATTCTAGTTGAACGTTGTCATTTTTTGGGTCATGCCATTTCTAGTGAAGGGGTCATGTTGGATTCGTAGAAAGTTTCATTGGTTAAGTAGTTTCCTAGACCCACGACTCCAACCAATATTTGAAGCTTCTTGGGTTTAGCCGGTTATTACAAAATTTTTGTGGAAAGTTTCTCTTCTATAGCTTCTCCTTTGACAAAGTTGACTCAGAAGAAAGTGAAGTTCTTGTAGTCTGATATTTGTGAGGGTAGTTTTGAGAAACTGAAGGATAAGCAGAGTTTGGCTCCAGTCTTAACTTTGCTTAAAGGCACTAATAGATTTATGGTAAATAATGATGTGTCCCGTGTGGGAATTGGTTGCGTCTTGATGCAGCATGGCTACATGATAGCTTATGCCTCCAGACAGTTGAAGGTACATAAGAAAAATTATTCGACACATGACTTGGAATTATTGGTTGTGGTGTTTGCGCTAAAGATCTAGCGTCACTATCAGTATGGAGTGTATATGGATATCTTTTTTGATCATAGGAGCCTGCAGTATGTATTTACTTAGAAAGAGCTGAAACTCTGGCAAAGGAGATGGCTTGAGCTTCTTAATAATTAGGACATGAGTCCTTACTGCTATTTAGGTAAAGCTAATGTGGTTGTTGATGCTCTTATTAGGTTATCCATGGGGAGTCTAGTTCATATGGATGAAGAAAAGTGGGAGTTGGTGAAAGATAATCATGGTTTGGCTAACCTTGAAGTACGTCTCTTAGACTCTAAGGAAGATAGACAATTTTCACAGAAAGTGGCGCAGTTGCCTCTTAGTGTGGAAATAAAGAAGAAAAAAGTATTGGATCTTGTCTTGATGAGGATCAAGGGTGATGTAGGTGGACTGAAGATGATGGCCTTTGAGATTAGTGGTGATGGTACCTTGCGGTACTAAGGGAGGTTATGTGTCCCTAACATAGATGGATTGTAAGAGAGGGTCTTGGCGAAGGCGCATGAGTCGCATTATTCCATTTATCCTAGTTTGACAAAACTGTATCATGACCTTAAGGAGATGTATTGGTCGAATAATATAAAGCAGAATCTGGCTAGTTTGTGGATAAGTCCATGGTGTGCCAACAAGTGAAAATATAGCACATGAGGCCTGAGGGTTATATCAAGAAATTGAGGTGTCTGTGTGGAAGTGGGAAGTGAGCAACATAGATTTCGTTACTGGTCTTCCCCAGTCTCAAAATTAGTTTGATTCAATTTGGGTCACTATGGATAGGATGACTATGTCTGCTCACTTTTTACCTGTGAGTACTAATTTGGGTCATGTTGATATTGGATGGGGTGCCTATTTCTATCATCTCGGATCGTGGTTTGTAGTTTTTATCACACTTTTGATGGTCATTTTAAAAAGGTTAAGGCATCAAGGTGAGCCCTAGTACTGCTTTCCACCTTCATTCAGATGGGCAAGTAGAAAGAACTATTCTGACATTGGAAGATATGCTTTGAGCTTGAATGATTTACTATGGTGGTAGTTGGGTTGAGCATTTTCCTTATATAGAGTTTGCAATAATAATAGCTATCACTCTAGCATTGGGATGACTCCATTTGAGGCCTTGTATGGTAGGAGGTGTAGGCATTCTATTAAGTAGTTATAGGTTAGGCTTAAAGCATCCCAAAGTCGCCAGAAATCCTATGCAGATTTGAGGCATAAGAAGTTAGATTTTAAGGTTGGGAGCAATATGTTCTTGAAGGTGTCTCCCATTAAGGGAGTGATGCAGTTTGGGAAGAAGGGTAAGCATAATTCCCAGTATGTTGGTCCGTACATGGTTTTAAGAAGGGTTGGTAATGTTGTATATGAATTAGAGTTGCCTTTTTGTTTGAGCTCTATTCACTTGGTGTTCCATACCTTAATCTTGAGGAAGTGCGCGGGTGATCCATCATAAATTATGCCTATCAAGGATATTGGTATTTTGGATTCCTTATATTATGAGGAAGTCCCGGTTGAAATCTTGGATCGGCAAATTCATCGGTTGCGGCCTAAGGATGTAGCTTCGTTAAAGGTTCTATGGAGAAACCACAAGGTTGAAGAGGCTACTTGGGAAGCTAAAGAGGATATAAAGTACAAGTATCTATTCTTGTTTTCTGCTCCGGAGGATCATGCATAAGGTATGTATTGTTCTTAACATCTTTGTTTTCTAACTTAGTTAAAGGTAAGAGTAAAGATGTTTAGGGTTTGATCATGCTAGTCAGTGCCTTGTCCCATCATTCGAGGGCAAATGATCCAAGTGGGGGAATGTAAAACCCCACAAAATTATTAGCTTAATTCAATCCTTTAAGCTTGTTAAGGGGGTCCCAAACTTAGAAAATTCTAGCTATGTATTCAGACTTAGTATTATTTTAGCCTTCAAAAGTTGGAAATCCAATTTCACAACCCTTAAGACCTTAAAGTATCTATATTTACGTTGTTTCATGATCAGGAATGTCTGTAGAGGTTCCCCGACAAGTTTTGGATTTTTTGAACCTCGTTTAGACCATGTTAGAGTTCCCAAAATAGTGGGTCAACTCAATCTCGATGCGTCGCGTCAACCATCGCATCGATAATATAGTTTTTCCATAGCTTCAGAGCAAATTCCAGTGAATCAATATGGACTCAACATGGAATGTTGGCTATCACACCGATACCAATAACGCGGCACGTCGGCCTGCGCGCCGGTAACACGGTTTACAGGCATTAAAATACCACATCCTCGAGGTTAATTAGGTCTTTTTCCCACGCCCTTTAGCCCTCAGAACATGAAATTAAACCCTTTGGAGAGCAACTATACTCATTCTTTCACAAATTACTTAAGAACAAGAACCCTAGGTTTTCAAATTTTAAATCAATAACCCTCCATCAATCTTTAAGAATCCAAGCAGTAAGGTATGTGAAGTGTTCATCCAAGGGTCCCTTCTACCTTTGGAGTCCAAGAAACTATTTTCAAAATTTCAAGTATATGAATTTCATGAATTTCATATTGATTGATAATATTCATGTTTATAATGATGAATTGGGTTTCAAATCCATGTTTTATAATAAGTTTTATGTGGGTTAAATGATCTATATGTGTTACAATGTGAAATCATGCTAAAGCCTTCAAATTGTGAATTTAGTATTTGGAATTGAGTGCTCACATGTTGACTTGTATTATGTGCATATTTTATGCCTTTCACGTGATGGATAAATTAAGCATGTGGGTTAAATGGTGAAATTATATCATGTTATCATGTATCCAAGTTCATGCCATGCAAGTGTTTGTTAAAAAGCCCCAATGAATGAACGATGATCAAAGTACTTAGCTTACACATTTCAAGTTTGTGTCGTGTCTCTTAATTTATGCTATCAAGTACTGGGGGTATTGAATACCCTATACGTTAGCTGATTATCTAGAGCCATGGTCAGTCACATAACAGTGTTAGTCACATCATGATTAGTAGTACTCTCAGTTATTACAGAAACTCAGGAAAATCTCAGTAGTGTACGTAATTCAGTCACAATACTCAGTTCAGACCTCAGTAAACTCAGTTAGTTAACAGAATTCAGTAGTATTTCATCATTCCACAAAGAACAGTGAATTCAGTCTAGTTCTGTCAGAAAGTAAGATCAGTAACAGTTCAGACCAGCCTAGTAAAGACAAGAAATCAGTACAGTGTCTGTTCAGTTGGGAGTAGGATTCAGAATCGAACGAACCCAGGGATGGGGGTATCCCTGTCAATAGAGGGTTTGACCCTTAGTAGCAATCCCTGTGTTATAGAACTACGTAGCCAACGTAGGTTGAGATATCTTCCTGCCAGATACTATGAGAGTTGATACATCTCATTTGAGTTTTCCTACCAGTGAGGGTTGATGGAAGAACTTCCTATTGGAGAGGGATTAACTAACAGCTTGTCTCTACCTGTGTCCCGATATTGATACCCTTCTAACTGGGGTCATAGGTTAGACCCCAATCAGTTCAGAGAGGTGCATGTCGGTTAGATGATTACCTCCCACAGTCTCAGTTTTAATCTCAGTCTTAGAATAGAACTCAGTTCAGTTCTACAGATTTAGGACTATCAGATATAGTCACTCAACTTAGTATGGAACTCAGTATAGTTCCACAAAATCAGGATTGTTATCTACAGTCATTCATCTATCAGAAATACAGCATTAGTAAACTCAGACAGCATTAGTAAACTCAGACATTAGTAAATTAGTATTCAGACTCAATGTCTATTGTTTTCACGATCTCAGTTACAGTTTACGTATTCATGCATGTACTCTTATTCAGTCATATTCATGACATTCAGTTAGTATTGTTCATACATATGAACCCATGCATTTTATCCTACCTTACTGAGCATACCAGTACATTCAAAGTACTAACGTATGCTTTTCTTTTGCGCTATGATGTCTTATATCATAGGTTCAGACACAGGGCTCTAGAGCACCCTTAGCAGTTTAGATTCTCAGTATTCAGAGTAGTGTTGAGTCCTTATAGTTTAAGGAGATTCTTATTATTTACAGTATTTTAGTTTTTTTTAGTAGTTGGAGTTAGTTGGGGGCGTGTCCCATCAACCTCCCAGTTTAGACAGTTTTGAGCCTTTCTAGACTAGAGTATTTTCAGACAGTTGTTCAATTTTCTTTTCAGTAATGATGTTCAATTTTGTTATTGTGATACCATATTCAGAATTATTTACAATATTGAACCTTATGGCAAATTTTCACATATTTTTGCATAATCACAATATTATTTACTCAGTTGTTACCGCAGGTACCAATCATGGGTTAGCTTATGGTCCTTCGGGATTATGAGCACCATGTAGCATCCAGGGTATAGAATCGGGGCATTACAAACTTAGTATCACAGCCTAAGGTTCAACAGTGTCCTAGGAAGTCAGAAAGCCACATCTAGTAGAGTCTTGTACATGGGTGTATTGCGTGCAACACTTATGGATAGGAGTCTATGAGGTGTCATAGAAAAATCTTCCCTTCTTTCAGTATTCATGTCGTGTAAGTGAGCATGATCTCTGGTTAAAATCTTAGTCTAATCCTTTCTCTTCTATTTACAGAATATGCCTCCAAAGAGGACTAAGGAAAGAGAAATAGGAGACCAGTCAGAACCTCAGCCCGTTCAAGCAAATCCCCTGGACAAGCACGTCTCTCATGCAGAATTTAGGGTTCTATATACTACTCTAGCCAATTCAGTAACAACGTAAAATGAATGGCGAACTACTGTTCCAGCCAACCCAGTGTCCAATACTGCTGCAACCAGGATTTGGGACTTCACCCAAATGAATCCTCCCATATTCTCAAGTTCTAGGTAAGGAGATGATCCACAGAATTTCCTCGATCAGATTTAGAAAGTCACAGATATCATGGGAGTAACTTCCAATGAGAGTGCTGAGTTAGTCGGCTATTAGCTACAAGATGTAGCCCATACGTGGTTTAAGTAGTGGAAGGTAGACAGGGGTACAGATGCAGAGCCCATAGAATGGGAAGAGTTTGCTACGGACTTTTTAGATATATTCTTTCCCTTAGAGCTTAAAGAAGCCAAGGTGTTAGAGTTCATCAATCTCAGGCAAGGCAGTATGAGTGTGAAAGAATATTCCCTCAAGTTTACTCAGTTAGCCAGGTATGCTCCCCATGTAGTAGCTGATAATAGATCCAGAATAAGTAAGTTTGTGTCTGAAATATCTAGTAGAGTAATTAAGGAGTGCAGGATTGCAATGTTGATTAGGGATATGGACATATCTAGGCTTATGGTCCATTCTCAACATATTGAGAAGCAGAAACTTAAGAAGAAGGAGAGAGAAAATAAGAGAGCAAGAACAAGTAGCTTTGGTTTAGCCCAACCAAGGTCAGAGGGTGGTAACCATTCTCGTTTTAGTCAGAAGTTTTCAGCCCCAGTTCCATATTCATCTAGCACACCAGTACCAAGGTTTAGGAATGACAGTCATGATGGGGCACCAGGCTCCAATACCCAAAGTAGTGTAAGCAGTGTTCGTACTAATCCACTTTGCAAAGAATGTGGTAAGAATCATAAGGGTATGTGTAGAGCCGGTAGTGATATGTGTTTTGGATGTGGCAAGTCAGGTCACAAAGTCTGAGACTGTCCTAAGGATGGTCTACAAAGTTAGCACAGTCTTCCTTCAGCTCAGTTCGGTCGCCTGAATCAGCAGGGTCCCAAATAGGCTTTACACACTTCAATCTAGGAAAGATCGGGAAAGTTTCCCTGATGCGGTCATTGGTACATTATAGTTCCATTTACCTATTTATATCTCATCAGATCCTGGAGCTTCTCTGTCTTTTGTAACTATTTGCAAAATAGTTAACTTTAAAGTCATACCAAATATTAACAAAACCTTTCTCAGCCTCCACCCTAGTGGGTCAGTCTATCATAGCCCGGCGATTATATAGGAACTGTTCGGTTATGTTATCTTAGGGAGTCAGGCTTCCAGATTTTAGTAGTAATTTAGTATATGTAGCAAAGTAATGGGTGGGAATGATGCCCAACCCGTCTTTACCTCAGTTCAAAGTTTTGTACTTTATTTATCATGATACCTACACATGCTTTACGTCTCAGTTCCATAAACACAGCTTATATTCACATACTTTTCATAGAATTTGTGCTTTCCAGTTCTTAGTAGGAGGAGTTCCAGTTCCCTCAGTAGTACAAATCATGTTCCATGAACATAGAAACTCTAAACTCAGGTAATGTAGCTCATGACTTCTTAACTCATGCCTTAGAGTGTGTTCAGTCCCAGTTATCATCTGAATTATAGTCTCAGTTATAGTCTTAGTTATTGTATCAATCTCAGTCCAGTAATCAGATCAAAAACTCAGTTCAATTTTAGGTTTGCTCGACCATAGCATACAGTTATTAGTTACTCAGTTATTATTATTTCAGTACCTTAGCTTAAAGAATATTTCAGAACCATGTTATACGTTTGGTCTTGCATTCTCAAATAATATAGCTTTCACAAATTCATGCTTAGTTATCTTATATTACCCAGTTATTCCTAAGGTGGAGAGTATAGTTAAGAGAGTATTCAAGGGATATGTCTAAGATTAAAAATTTGTAGTTGCAGTGCATAAGTCTTAGTCACTCTATCTTAGATGATGATTAGTAGGCTTCGCCTTATATTACAGAACTCTAGCCACATTATGATGTCTTATTCAGCTAATTCCAAGCTTTCCTAACTCCTTAAAGTATGGGAAACTTGATAAAATGAGTGTCAGAGAAAAGTCCCAATTGAGAATAAGTTTTCAGTATGAGTTAGTTTGTAAAGCCAGTAATTCAGTTAGTAGTCATATGGACAAATTCGTGTGGTGTGGTTTTCCATCTTTCCATCTAGTCACACTATCCGAAGTCTCATGAATGTAACTATTCTAGGATGTACCAACCAGGAAATTGTGTGTTCAGCTCAGTTCATATATCATGTCTCAGTTTGAGGTCTTAGATATTCAGTCACGATTCAGTTCGTAGGTGCCTTGTGCATCGCCCCAATTTTCCTCAGTATCTTAAAAAAGTCAGTATTCTTGGGGGAACATAATGTCTCAAGGGGGATATGCACTATAACTCCAAGCTTTCATGCCCTAAACCTCCCTAGTTCTCTTCACATAACGAATCTAGTTTGGAGTAGTGGGTACTCATAAGTTGACCCTCAAGTTCCAATCTCATTCGTAAGCCACGTATTCAAGCGGCTCAGCTCATTTCAGGATATTCAGTTCATGTATCACATTCCAATCTCAATCATGTTCTCATGTTTTCGTTCATGCATACTCCAAAAATGATCTTGGGTTCATCAGTATTTTTCAGTTTAAGTAATAGTTTTTCCTTAAGCTTATTCAGTTTCATGCTTAGATTTTCCATTACAAACATGGTATCAATTACCATTGCATATTCAGTCATATGTTCATGAGTCAGTTTAGTTATGTATTCATGCATCAGATATGCATGTTCAGTATGAGAAACTTAGCTTATCAGTAATCCCAGTCATGCATTCATGAATCAACTCAGTCATGTACCCATGCATCAGATATGCATTTTCAGTTTGAAATTTAGTAGGTCAGTAATGTCAATCCAAATAAACATGTTTTAGATGTACATTTTCATTAAGTAAGTTCAATCTACCTATATTCTCAGTTTAGTCATTGTCATTCGAGGACGAATGTTCTCAAGAGGGAGATAATAAAAGACTCTGCAAAATTTTTAGCTTAATTCAGACCTTTAAGCTTGTTAAGGGGCTCCCTGACTTAGAAAATTCTAGCTAAGTATTCAAACTTAGAGTTATTTTATCCTTCAAAAGTTGGCAATCCAATTTCATGACCCTTATGACCTTAAAGTATCAATCTTTAGGTTGTTTCATGATCAGGAATGTCCATAGGGGTTCCCAAACAAGCTTTAGATTTTTTGGACTATGTTTGTGTGCCCAAAATAGTGGTTCGACACGATCTCGATGCGTCGCATCGAATATTGCATTGATAAGATAGTTTTTCCCCAGCTTCAGTGCAAATTCCAGTGAACCAATGCAAACTCGACATGATACGTTGGCTATTGCATTGATGCCAATGACGCAGTGCGTAGGCCTGTGCGTCGATAACATAATTTATAGGCATTAAAAGGTCGTGTCCTCAAGGTTAATTAGGTTTTTTTCCTACGCCCTTCAGCCCTCGAAACACAAAATTAAACCATTTGGAGAGCAATTAGACTCATTCTTTCACAAATTGCTCAAGAAAAAAACCCTAGGTGTTCAAATTTCAAATCAAGAACTCAAGAACTCTCCATCAATCTTCAAGAATCCAAGCAGTAAGGTTTGTGAAGTGTTCATCCAAGGGTCCCTTCCACCTTTAGAGTCCAAGAAACTATTTTCAAAACTTCAAGTATATGTATTTCATGTTGGGTTGATAATATTCATGTTTATAATGATGAATTGGGTTTCAAATCCATGTTTTATAATAAGTTTCGGGTGGGGTTAAATGATCTATGAGTGTTACCATGTGAAATCATGCTAATGCCTTCAAATTGTGAATTTAGTATTTGGAATTGTGTGCTCACATGTTGATTTGTATTATGTGCATATTTTATTCCTTTAAAGTGATGGATAAATTAATCATGTGAGTTGAATAGTGAAATTATATCATGTTAGCATGTATTCAAGTTCATTCCATGCAAGTGTTTGTTAAAAATCCCCAATGAATGAATGATGATCAAAGTACTTAGATTACATGTTTCAAGTTTACGTCGTGTCTCTTAATTTATGCTATTGAGTCTTGGAGGTATTTAATACCCGACAATTTAGCTGATTATCTAGAGCCATGGTCAGTCACAGAATAGTGTTATTCACATCAAGATCAGTAGTACTCACAGTCAGTTACAGAAACTCAGGAAAATCTCAGTAGTGTGCATAATTCAGTCACAGTACTCAATTCAGACCTCAGTAGACTCAGTCAGTTAACAGAATTCAGTAGTATTTCATCAGTCCATGGAACATAACGAGATCAGTACAGCTCAGTCAGACGGTAAGATCAGTAATAGTTCAGTCCATCCTAGTATAGACTAGAAATCAGTTCAGTGTCCGTTCAGTTGGGAGTAGGATTCAGCACCGAGCGAACCCAGGGATGGGGGTATCCCTATCAACAGAGCATTTGAACCTTAGTAGAAATCCCTATATTATAAAACTACATAGCCAGTGTAGGTTGTGATATCTTCCTGCCAGATACTATGAGGGTTGATACATCTCATTTGCATTTTCCTACCAGTGAGGGTTGATGGAAGAGCTTCCTATCAGAGAAGGATTAACTCACAGCTTGTCTTTACCCATGGCACATTATTGACACCCTTCCAACTGGGGCTATAGGTTGGACCCCAATTAGTTCAGAGAGGGGCATGTCGATTAGATAATTACCTCCCACAGTCTCAGTCTCAGAATAAAGCTCAGTTCAGTTCTACAGATTCAGGACTATCAAATACAGTCACTGAGCTTAGTACAGAATTCAGTATAGTTCCACAAAATTAGACTGATAGCTACAGTTAGGGGTGTACAGACCAAATCATCAAGTCAAATCGAACCGACGAACCAAACCAAACCGAGAAAAAAAACAACTTATGGTTTGGTTTGATTGGTTTGGCATTAGAAAAAAAACCCAACCATTCTTGGTTTAGTTTGGTATTGACCAAAAAACATTCAAACCGAACCCTAATCAAACCGACATATAATATATATATATATATATATATTTATATATTAGTTTAACCGCACGTGTCTCGCACGTGTAACATTTGATTATTTAAAATTAGACGATTTTGTCTATTGCGAAAGCTTATACAGATATTTATATATAACTTTATTATAAAAAGTTAAATAGTAATTTACTCAAATAGAGTGGATTATAAATTTTTACAAAGATATCTAATTATAATAACATTGCTTGCTTACAAATCTTATGCCAAAAAAAGACTAAAATTGGACACAATAGTAAAATTAAAACCTTATCAATTACATGCACAAAAGATGACAAGAGAAATATTCTTAGAGAAAAAAATGCAATATTGTCGAAGGCAAAAATAACTGAGAGAATAATACCTTAAAAATTTGTGATGAAGAATGTTGAATAATGGCCTTTTATATATAAGCGGTCGGACCCTCCTCCTTACATAAATATCAGTCAAATTTTCATGTCCATATCTCAAATCTATATAATCTTATTTTTTAAGTAGATATTTGAATTATATTTAGTCAAATTCCTACATCTACATTCGTATGTGGCTCCATATCATCAAATCTTTAAATTTAGATTATGAAGATCAAATATCCATATGTGATTACAAGCAACCAAGACATTCACATATAAACTAAAACCAACTCAATCAAACCCAACCTTCGATAGAGGAGGGTACTATACATAATGTGATATTGGTTAAAATTACTATACTACAAACAACTTTTTTGGTTCGATTTTGTTTTGTTCTTTGAAATTTCATAGCCACCTTTTTTATGTTATTCTCATAAATTAGTATTATGATTTTCTTTAACATAAATAACAATTAATATGACTCACTTACAAATAATATGGATTTCTATAGTGGTTGAATTGTACATAAAAGTTATGATATTATAAAAAACATGACTCATAAATAAAAAAGAATTTAACCTCCTATCCTAATTCGTGACCTTGATATGTTTTTTTTAAAGAAAAATGGGATTGGAGCCCTTTTTAAGTCACGATAACCAAAATTATGTCACGATTATGCAAAGAAAGTAAAAGAAAAAAAGAGCAATAAACCTTTAATTTCTGACAACGTCATTCGGTGGCAACATACTTATCCAATTTTTCGATCAGAAACTTTCAACTAAAAGAGAAACACAAGAAATTAGCAAAAGAGATAATCAATGTCAATTGTTGATTATTATTCTTCATATATAATCTTTGAAGGTATGATTTAAAAGAAATAAATAAAGGCAAAAGGGATGATAATAATGATAGTTAGAAAACACGTGAATCAAAACTAAAATAAAAAGAAAAAGTACAATATAAGAATTTGTCTCGTATAAATTTTGATCCAAAATATTACTTAAATAGAATTACAAAGAATATTTTTTATATAAGGCAAAATTCTATTTTTAGAAGTACTAAATATTACCTAGATTAACTAATTAAAATCAACAAATATATGTTATTAAATCCTAAAACTCATGCGTAGGAACAATAAATTAAATTTATTCTATTTATAAATTTTTTATTTTATAAATGATATAATTAAATATAAATTTTTCTGCCTCCTTTTTTTTACGTGCACAACGATTTCTACCTTTTTTAACTTTGACTTGTCCTATAATTTTATTCATAATATTCTACTTATTCTTATTTATAATTCTAAATTATGAAGTACTAGAAGTTGTTAGTTTATCTGGTTTCTTTCTATATATTTTAGGAGTTATTAAATTCTTTTCATATATTTTAGGAGTCTTTAATATAATTTAAAAATAAATTGAGGAAAATAGTAAAAAGATGTTTTTATCTATTGAAGAGGCTTCTAATGAAGGGAAAAAGTTCAAACGTCATTTTTAAGGCCCTTCACACTTTTAATATAGTATAGATATAATATTCAAACTTTTTTATACATAAAATATTAATTATAATCTACTTTTTAAATACTTTTTCAACTAGTTTTAGTAATTTTCAATAATTTGAAAGTAGATGTAGATATATATTTAGATTTGGGCCTTTAAGTTGTAATATTTATCCATTAATTGCTAATTAAATGATCCAAAACCCAATATAAACTTAAAACCTAAATTTTTCACTCTTTATCTCACTTTTTAGTTTCAAGAGAGTTTTTCGCTCCTCATTTTTTCATAATTATAATTTTTCATTAGCACATGAGAGAAAACATATTTGATCAAGTCTTTGACCACAATATAATTGTAAAAACTAAATATTATTAAAAAAAATGAAAAAAAAACTAAAAACCCTAAAAATCCAAAAAAACTGAGTAAAACCTAAACCGAAAAACCAATTTTATGTTGGTTTGATTTGGTTTATAGTTTTAATAAACCGACATGATTGGTTTGGTTTTTTTAAATAAAAACCGAACCAACCCGACCTATGTACACACCTAGCTACAGTCATTCAGCTATTAGAAATACAGCATCAGTAAACTCAGACATTAGTAAATTAGTATCCAGACTCAATGTCCATTGTAATCACGATCTCAGTTACAGTTTATGTATTCATGCATGTACTCTCATTCAGTCATATTCATGTCATTCAATTAGTATTGTTCATGCATATGAACTCATGCATTTCAGCCTACCTCACTGAGCATACCAGTATATTCAAAGTACTGATGCATGTTTTTCTTTTGCGCTATAATGTCTTATATCATATGTTCAAATGCACGGGCTCTAGAGCACCCTTAGCAGTTCAAATTCTCAGCATTTAGAGTAGTGGTGAGTCCTCCTAGTTTGAGGATAGGCTTATTATTTATAGTATTTTAATTTATTTCAGTAATTGGAGTTAGTTGGGGGCTTGTCCCATCAACTCCCCAGTTCAGACAGTTCAGAGGCTTTCCAGACTAGAGTATTTTCAGACAGTTGTTCAGTTTTCTTTTCAGTATTGATGTTCAATTTTTGTATTGTGATACCATATTCAGTATTATTTACAGTATTAAACCTTATGGCAACTTTTTGCCTATTTCTGTATAATCATAGTATTATTACTCAGTTGTTATAGTAGGCACCAGTCATGGGTTAGCCTGTGGTCCTTTCGGATTATGATCATCGTCTAGCATCCAGGGTACAGACTCGGAGCATTACAAGGAAAATTAAAACACCCTGGATTGTGACCCTTGGAAAATCCTTGAGCTTTAAGCTCACTATCCTAGTAATGACTCATCATAAGAATCATATTGTGTGGATATGGGTCAGGTGACCTTATTCGTAAGGTGTCCAGTAGGTGATGGTTGGGTTTTCAGTCTTGGTAATGACTTGGTGGTATGAGTCATTAGGGGTGGTGATGAGTCATTAGGATGATCCTTAATCAATTCAGAAACATAGTGGCTTGACTTGGCTTTGAGTACTAGTGTCTCACTAAGAGCCGTAAGGATAGGTTACGAGTGGTAGGGTTGAGTCGTATGTTGTCCAGTGTCTAATCCCTTAGGTTTTGTCTTGGATACAATTAGATTATACAATTTGTATGGTTAGGTCACGATTTGGGATCATGGAGTCATAAGATGGACAGTTTACGGATGTCCAACTCACTATTTAGGGTACAACTCATGGCTATGAGTTGTATGATGTGGTGAGGAGTCGGGGGGTCGACTCGTAACCAGGGATGGTTTTTTTACAGCTTTAAGTTGGGGGCACTTTGGACATATCTTTATTAAAACCATTAATACCCCATGTCCCTATGATACTTTTTGGTTATTCATTCCACACTTTACAATATTGAATATCCTCTTTACTCTCTCAAAATCCTCTTAAGCAAAATTGGCTAGGGTTTCCCCAAAGTGGTCATATAAGGACTTAAGAATCAATTTCTCTTCATGAATCTTTATAATTCAGGCATGTGACTCTTCCCTAATTGTTAGTTTACTAAAAGCATATGTTTAAAGAATTTTTCATGAATCATTTATGGTGGTTTTGAAACCAAGTTTGACGGGTTTGGATGCATATCATTGAATATTATTTTCTATGGTTTAAATTGTTAATATGCATGTTTTAATTTAGGTTTTGCACATGTGGGTGCATGGGAATGGTGATTTAATTGAGGGGTCATGGTTGAACCCAAAAATTTGATAAGTTTGGCTTTGATAATGGCATACCCTCAACCTGTTTGTGAAATTATCAATGAGAAGGACACTGTCACAACTTGAATTATGTTTTTGAACTAAGGCTTTGGCATAAACTTGATAATAATTGATGATGGACTTCATAAAGGTTTTTATGGCTATAAATTGAATTGAATTTAAGACCCTATAGGGTACATAAGAATCCCTCAAGTAATTTTAATAATGGAGTCAGCGGGGTACATGGGAATCCCCTAAGTGTTGGCTAATGACACTGTTCTCAAGCAATAGTCAGTATGATGATACCACTTTATAATGCCTAATAATTGACTTCTGGAATTGGTGGCTTAGTTATGTGAAAAATATTTTAATGGGGCAATAATGGTGACCTAATATCCTTTGATTTTCGTTGGAGTCTTTGTCGGACTACTATGGGTATGGGTGGTGTCGGTATTAGTGTTAGCATTGGCTTTGGTATTGGTATTAGCATTGGGATAGGTAATGGTTGGATATTTGGTTGTGGTTGTTTGGTTATGGTTAAAGACTTACTTTATTGTCTTTAGATTATTATTGTATTATCTTATTATATGTTCGGAATTCATCCAACATGGGGTATGGGGTGGTCTTCGATCTTGGTTAGACTTGAGATACCAAACACGACTAGGCCCTAGTTCGGGTCCTATAAACTTAGCACCATAAAGTTTTTCAAAAAGTTCATCAATCTTAGTAAGAGGATACTTATTCTTTAATGTCACCTTATTTAACTGGCGGTAATCTATACACATCCGAAGGGAACCATCCTTCTTACACATGAATTGAACAAAAGCACCCTACGAAGAAACACTAGGGCGGATAAAACCATTATCAAAAGATCTTTCAATTGCTCTTAAAGCTTATTCAACTCAGCTGGATCCATTCTATAGGGAGGGATAGAGATAAGATGAGTGTCTGGAAGAATATCGATCCCAAAATCAATTTTCCTATCTGGAGGGACACCAAGAAGATCATCAGGGAAGACCTCAGGAAATTTACTAACCACGGGAACGGAATATAAGGAAAGACCCTCTGAGTTAGAATCCTTAACCCAGACCAAATGATAAATACACCCCTTGGAAATTAACTTTTTATCTCTATGATAAGATATGAACCTTCACTTAGGGACTAAGGAACTACCTTCCTACTCAATCACCAGTTCATTCGAGAATTGGAAACTGACCCTTTGGGTTCTACAATCAAGAGATGCATAGCAATAATGGAGCTAATCAATCCCTAATATCACATCAAAATCTAACATCTCCAACTCTATAAGATCCCCTAACATCTCCCCACCATAGATAGATACCACACAACCCCTACATACTCTTCCATCAAAAATAGAGCCAATCACCGAAGTAGATATAGAAAAAGGGTTGGAAATACACTCGGGACCGAATCAAAAATAAACAACCAGATATGGGTTTAGATAAGAAAGAGTAGAACCCGAATCAAGTATAAAATACAAATCACAGGAAAAGAGTTGTAACGTACCAGTGACAGCATCAGGAGATGCCTCAAATACATGGTGGGTGGCAATAGCATACAGACTATTTCGACCAGTGTCAATATAAGAAGTGGCACCCTTTGGTGCAGAAGCTGATGAAGTAGAAATAGGGACCTTATTAGCCCCAGGAGCAGCCCTACCCATGGGACAATTTGTCTATATTTTTCTTAATTGAAACACTAATTCCTCTCCTAACCACAGAAACCACAATCCAAATGACCACAAAATCGATATGGATGATAGGAGAAAGATGACTAGGCCCCACTGGCCTGAGATTGGGCACCCAGTTCCCTAGGACCATCACCACTCTGAAAACTAAGATCATTAGATAGATTTGAGTAAGGAGCATTAGCCGTCGAATAAGATCCAGAATTGCCCCACTTCTTCTTAGGCCATTTCCCACCATACCTACCACTCTACTGCTAGCCTCCACCCTAATTCAACTACTGAAACTTTTGCTCTGCATTTCTGCCATCTCTTTTTGCTTCTTCTTTTTTCCTCTTCAACTTATTGTATATACGCCACAAGTCAAGAGATGTCTATATCTTTATTCAACAAGCTACCTTTCTCTCCAAAATCAAATCACCGGAAAACCCATAAGCAAATTTCCTTATTCTAGCCCCCATACTAGACACTAACTCAGAAGAATAACTTTATGATTGATGGAACTTCAGGGCATATTCCATCACAGTTATTTTGCCCTGCTTCAAATTCACAAACTCCTCAGCTTTTGCCTCCCTCAACTCCTAACAAAATAAGCAACCAAGAAAATCACTCAAAAAGTCATACCACAAAGCAGACTCAGCATCATCTCCCCTAAGCTACTCCCACTCTTCATACCATTGATACGCTACATCATTTGACAGATAAGCAACGAACTCCATATCTTCTACAACAGTAGCATGCACAACCCAAAAGATTTTTTCCATCTTATCTGTAAAACCTTGAGCATCTTCTTCAACCTTAATACCAATAAATATTTAGAGGATTCAACCTCATAAACTGGCCAACTTTGGTGGCCTCAAAATAACTCACATCAACACCAACAAGGCCTGATGACATAACTGAGAGGTCACCAACTAGGTCAGCAGATGAATGGATCAACGGAATACAGCATTGGTAATATCTCCTTAAGATGACTGGGCATGGGGTCACCATCCAAAGAAGGGTCAGTAGAGACTGGTAGATCTCTATGGGGGCAATAAAAAGTAGTAACCCTACACTGGGTTTATACCTTAAAAGTAGGATTGATTTTGTCCACGTTGTCCTTAATCGGGAAAGAAGAGTTTTCACGAGCTTCAGATCATCTAGGAGGCATGATCTGAAAGGCGAATAAACGGAAATCAAAGGATAATACCTTAGACTCTATAGCCCAAAAATATAACAACAAGAAAGGGAAACATTCCTAAATACCTCGTAACCTCTCCCTAATAAGTATGGCGTGCTACACACCCATAAAAGAGACTCTATTTGACACAAGTTTGTAGACACCTAATTGACCATGAACCTAGGCTCTGATACCAACTTTGTCATGACCCAAACTAGGTCTTGGTCGTGATGGGCATCTCAAGTCCCATGGACTGGACACCACCCGTTTTGCCTAGTTAAATAGAATGTACATAGTAACAGAGACTGAATTTTGAACATAAAACAAGATAGAAAAGATAAACTCTATGACATTTGTTAAGTGTCAAAAACAAACAACCAAGATCCAAGTCCGCAATAATATCCACAAAGCCTCTAAATAATAGAATATCAATAAAATATCGACACATGCCCCCAAAAATAGTCAAAAATAATCAAAAGAATAATCGATGATAATATGAAACCAAAACATAAAATAAGGTCTTCCAACGTATGGAAGCTCATCACTTTAATTTAACTCACGAGATATCCCATGATCATCAAGTCCCTGTTCAGGAAAAGTAGAGTAATTTCTTATGCTTGTATCGTATGGGGATACAGAATCCGAAGACGGTTAGCGGGTTAAGTATTGGCATGCAACTCAAGGATAAGGGAATTAAATAATACCATGATCAATATTTAAAAACCAGTCAAAATCTAATGCACATATCCATATATATATATATACATATAAATATATCACATATTAGGGTAGGGAACTAGTCTTAGCATGAAGTTTAAAAGTTTATCTTAGGCTGTGTAGCTTAACTATCGTTAAACTATCCATGGGCTATATGGGTCTAGTGTCTCCCCTTGGTCAGGCCCAAGTGCATGTTAGCCGCACGAATATAAGATACCATAGAAGGTCAGGGAATCCTCATACCCTACAACATCAATGATACAAGTATCAATACTGTGACATAAGCACACAATCATCTAGACCAACCCTCATGTCGACAAACATAAGTTTCCAGTATCATTCCTTCAGGACTTAAAACTTCACGGCTAGCTAACACATTCTTCATTAAGCCCAATTAAAATATTTAAAACATGACCAACCATTAATTCAAGGAGTCAATTATTATGGAATCATTAAGTGGTATCATCATGCCAATTACAGCTTGCAAGCAATTTCATAAGACAACACATTGGGGAATCCTTATACCCCAAACTCCATTATTAAAATCACTTGAGGAATTCCTTGTACTCCATAAGATTTTTAAGATTTTTATTATTCACTTGGGGGGATCCTTTTACCCTACAAGGTTTTCAAATCCATCATTATCCATTTTGCCATTTATGCAATGTATTATTTTTAAAGTAATAACTCAATCCAACTGATAAATCACATTCCAAAACCAATTATGCAAGTGGGTTGGGGTTCTTATCAATTTCAATACCAACATCCATTTATTTGGGGAATACTTGTACCCCTAATTACATTGTTCACAAGTTTGGGGGATCCTTGTACCCCTAAATTTATTCACAATTCCCATGCACCCCAATGAGTGTACAAACCAACAATTTAGTGCATAATCAATCAATAATAATCATGGGCAAAAAACTTAAACAATTTATATCCTAAACCCTCAACCTATAATTCAAAACCCAACATCAAAATCATGTGAATAATAAACCAATTCCATGCCATTAAAAAATACAAGTGTAGGGAGAGAGGTACATGCCTCAGTTACTAAGAAATTTAAAGAAAAAATCACCCTTAGATCCCTAGATGACCACTTTCCTTGAAACCCTAGCCTTGACTTGAATGGGAAATTTAAGAGAGTAAAGAGAGTATTTGATATGCTAAAGTATTAAAAATAACCCTCCTTTGATGTTTTATGGATGTGGGATCTAAATGGGGAAGGAGGGAAATTACCAAGATATCGTCATAGAAAAACTGAGAAATTCACCGCTTAGTCATTACGGGTCACCCTACGACTCATAACGATGAGCTACGAGTCATGTCCTTGAATCGTAGTCAAGATAGTATCCCAAGACAGCCAATCTACCTACCCTACGAGTCCCCTATATGACTCTTCAAGTGAACCTACGAATCATAGGGTCCTAGTCATAGTCAACACAGAACGCATTTAGAAATACATTGGTTACCTTACAATTGCCACCTTATAACTTGTGTAGAGTCATTACGAATCATTGAGTCTATTCATGTCAGGTTAAAAAGTTTCGGTAGTACACTAGTGAGGCAACGACTTACTCTGTACGACTCATAATAAGTCTTTACGACTCATGCTCTCAAGTTGTAATCAAAGCAATAATATAGGCTACTTACTGGACACCTTACGACTGGGGTCCTATGACCTATATAGAGACCCTACTACTCATTAAGTGAGTCGTTAGTTGGGAAGTATGCCTAATGCTCAAAGTTATTCAGAGACCAACACCTTGGTTGTTACAGTGTATGGCTAGTTATGGGAACTATTTTAGATGCAACAATTTAGGGTATTATTTGAAGGAGTGTCCAGGTGCCACCTGAAAAAGTTAAGTCCAATTTAGTAGACTAAGTCGAACACTTTATAAACTCTAGTAGGTCACCCTTCTTGGCAAAATGCCTTATTTAGTACAGGTTGTCGTCAGTGTTAGAATAGGTTTTATGCACTGTAGACTTGACAAGATCATGAAGTTCCCTTGATATACTCACTAGTATGTTATAGGTATTTCAAGTTAATATTGATGCACTTGTAGACCCTAAGTCCACTATATCTTTCATAACTCCTTCCATAGCAGTAGACTTTAATGTCAATCCGAAAACTATTTCAAAACCTTTTTTAGCCTCTTCTCTAGTTATAGAAATTTTCCAGTAATTGCCTCTCATAAAGCCACCTCAGTTGATCTTGTAGAGTTTGACATGACTAATTTCGATGCCATACTTAGCATGAATTGGTTATATTCTTGATATGCCTCAATTAATTATAGAAAGATAGTTTTGGTTTCCAAATGAGCCAATCATAAAGTGGAAGGGTAGTACCTCGGAGCCAATAGGTCAATTTTTCTCTTACCTTAAGGCTAGAAAAATAATTTCTAAAAGGTGTATCTATCATCTGGTCAAGGTTAAGGAATCAAGGTATGAGATCCCAGTTTTTGAGACAATTTCTGTGGTAAATGAATTTCCAAAAGTGCTTCTTGATGATCTTCCTTGAGTTTCTCTTGAGCACAAAATTGACTTTGGATTAGATAGCCAACCTACATCAATCCCGCCCTATAGAATGGATCTACCCAAGCTTAAGAGCTTAAGGAATTAAAAAGGCAGTTAAAATATCTTCCAAACAAGGGTTTTTTTAGGCCTAGTATCTCTCCACAGGGTGCTCCATATTTTTTCATGTGCAAGAAAAATGGTTCCCTCATAATGTGCATCTACTACCATTATTTGAACAAAGTCATAGTCAAAAATAACTATATCTTCCCTAGGATTGATGACATGTTTGACCAACTCCAGGGTGCCAATTATCACATTATGATTACAAACTTCAAAAATTGATATGGTTACTTCAAATTTATTGTAATTTCTTTTGAACTAATGAATACTCCTGCAACTTTTATGGAATTAATGAATATGGTATTATAGAATTACTTTGATATGCTTGTTATAGTCGTCATTGATGACATCTTTGGTTATTCTCGGAGTGAGGATGAATATGCAAACCATTTGAGGATTGTTTTACACACTCTTATAGATCACCAGATATTCACTAAGTTTAGCAAGTATTAATTCTGGTTGAAATCAATAGCATTCCTTGGACATATCATTTTTGGTAAGGACATTCAGGTTGATCCTCAAAAGACCAAAGTATTTAGAGATATCAAGGGTCTCTTAGGTTTAGCTGGTTACTATAGATGGTTTGTTGAAGGATTTTTTTCTATTGCCTCTCCTATGTCTATATTGGCTCAGAAGAGTGTCAAGTTTCAGTGATCCAATTCTTCAATAATAGTTTTCAAGAGTTGAAGACTCAACTCACCTTTGCTCCAATTTTGACTCTGCCTGAGGGTTTAGATGGGTTTGTGGTTTATTGTGATGCTTCCATAGATGTAATTGGTAGTGTGTTGATGCAGTATGGCAAAGTTATAGCGTATGTCTCTAGACATCTCAAGCCTCATGAGAATAATTACTCACTCATGATCTTGAGTTGGCAGTAGTGGTGTTTGCCTTGAACATTTGGAGGCATTATCTCTATGGGGTTAATGTTGATGTATTTATAGATCACAAGATCATTCAGGTTGTGCTAAGACAAAAAGATCAAAATCTTTGTTATATGTGATGGCTAGAGTTATTGAAGGATTATGATATGAGTGTCTTCTACTATCCAATAAAGCCAATATTATGGATGATGCTCTTAGTAGGCTGTATATGGGAAGAGTTTCTCATATAGAAGATGAGAAAAAATAGTTAGTTCACAACGTTAACCAATTTACTATATTGGGAGTTTGGCTGGTTGATTCAGCCAAAGATAATATTTTGGTTCAAGATGGTTCAGAATCTTCATAAATAATTGAGGTAAAAAAAAAAGCAAGATAGTCATCCTATTTTTCTTATGTTAAATGAAATGGTCCAAAGTCAGGGGGTTGAGGTTTACTCCCAAGAGGGAGATGGTGTTCTTCATTGTCGGAGAAGACTATGTGTTTCAGATATGTATAACTTGAGACAACATATACTAAAAAAAGATCACGATTATTGACCCTGGAGTGTTATGCCCCATAAGTTCACTAATTTTATTTTGATAGCCCCATGTGTTTTAATGTGATTTTAAGGTTGAAAGATGATTAGAAAGGTTAACAAAACCATTAGGAAGTGTTTTAGAATTTTTGGAATGAGTTTCGAGGCTAAACGTAACCCAAAAATAGTGAAGGTCCATGTTTAGTCCACACCACGGAGGTAAGTCACAACCCAGACACAAAATCCAGTAGCCTAGTGCGACAGCAGTATTCCACGCTAGTTTTCTGCAACGATAAGGGTGTAGTATGCCACTAGCTTGGCGCGATAAGAACGTATCACGCCAGTGGTCACGACAATGCCAAAATCCTATTTTTTCCTTTAGTTGGGTGAAAACTAGTCATTTCCCTCCTAAATGATTTTATAACTAATATGAAAATATTTCCCCACATCCCATAACACAAACTAGCCATTCCTCTCCTCCCAAGGTCTCAAGAACATCAAAAAAGGGGTTTCTCCCAAAATTCCATCTCAATTACTCTAAATTTAAGCTTTTGTCAAGAATCAATAATTTCAGGAATGTGGGTATTTAATGAGGATCTCCATTCATCCTCGTGCACAAACTAGAGTTTCCAAAACATGATACCATAAATATGCATGAACTAGGACTTTCACCCAATCATTATTTCAAGTTTTAAATTTAGTTCTTCATGACATAGCTACACTCATGAACATGTTTTAATGATTACTTATGAACTCTTATGGACATGTCAATGTATTCAAGTTATCCTCAAATTCATGCATGAATTTGTCACCACCTAATTACTAGGTCATAAAGGCATCTACTATAACCCACCCCTAGTTAAGCCAACTAGTAGTCAAAAACCGCTAGTAATAGACCATCAAGAGAAATGAAATAAAAAAATAGAACAAATATAATAAAATGGGATAATATATATAAAGCAACCCCAATACCTAGTGAAGTTAGTACAAGAGCTTCGAATACCATAAAAGTACAAAGTGAAATACAAAATTAATATAAGTTTAAGTCATCTCAGAATACAACATACAGATCAGTCTAATACATATGAGAGAGAGTAGTAATACTCTTAATGCCAAGACCTCACCTCAAATCTCCAAGCCATAGATGCACACAATAATAGTGAGAACTCATACTTTGATCTGTAAGCAACAGAAGTGTAGTATGAGTACCCAAAACATAGAACTCAGTAGGCATCAACCGACTAGGCTCCAAAGATAATGCAAGCATTAATGACATGTAAAGCAAAAATCTAAACTACAGGTAATTATCCAGGAATCTAACATAATAGAGCTAGAGAGGCAATAAGGATAAACTATCCTATCATAATAGTAAGTAAAGTCTATAGTGTCATATTATATATCACTAGCAATATACCAATGAAGTGTGAAAGAATAATATATATAGTAGTATACAAGGTCAAGGAATATATATGTATAATACAAATAATTAAGGAAAAGAGGAACATAAGGTAATACCGCGTGTCAATATACATATATAGGTACATAATACTAACTTAAAGGTAACAACCTAAGGAATTCAACCTAACCTCTCCAGGGAATCCTAACCAAGTAGGAAAACTAGTGCATGATTAGGTCTTCTAACCTAAGTGTCCAACAACAAGTAGGCTATCTATAATGCAACTTGCTAAAATAGAGAAAAGGGCTCAAAAATATACCGACAGCCTCGGGTACCAATCCATAATCAACTTGCCACAAACTAACCATGATAACAATAAGAAAGTAACCAACTAGTCCAGACAAACAATACCTAACTAGTTCCCCATAAACCCGGAAGGTTTAATCAATACTTAGGAAACAAAAATCATAGCCTATACCTATGCAAACCCCAATAAGGCTAATAGATATAAGCACCCAAATAACTTACTGGTGATAGGCAATGCATATGAATAAACGAATGCAAAGTAAATCCATAGTACCATAACTGACCAAAGTAGCATAACGTACAAAGTGCATATACCTCCTCTAACTCAACAACTTGCATAGGCAGGACCTACGTCACCCTCTCTTCTCCGGTATGATGACTCACAGATAAAAAGACCCCTAAGTGATTTTCCATATACACTTTTCTGGTCCCAATCCATGATTTCCAATAATCAACATCATCAATATACTTCATTTAGTAGCAGAGAGATATACAAATATATAAGTGCACAAACTCACACTGTGACTAAAAGAATGTAAATTTGTAAATTTATTGCCCAAGATCAACTTCGAGACTAAATAAGTAGAACAACATAGAAAGGGACAGAATCTCTCTCAATCAAAGTAAATGATAATGGTAAAAGAGTGGAAAAACCATGGAACAGAATCAATCTCGGTCTAGTTTCCAAAATCTCATCTTTAGTTCAAAAGCCCATAATCATTAAATAAGGGAGTACAATTCCTAATATAAAAGAATCTATTTAAAAGTGAAAAGTGAAAATAAATCCCTTTTTATAAAATAGTAGTGAAGTTTTGGTTTCAATTGTACCACTAAGTGAGCATGAACACAGATAATAGTATGAATTTCACCACCAGTATCAAAATAATACAATCATAATTTTCTTGGCATGTATAGACCAAAGTCATGCTCTTTATATGGATAGATTACTCACCTGGAGTCCAAGTGGTATGGTAACAACTACCTCAAGCCCAACAGGATATAACTAGAATAATAATAATACTAAGCCCTAAAATTATGATCCAATCCATTATGTCAAATAGTAAACCTTATACTAAATGATACTTAGTGTCAAACTATGGTCAACTTGCTTCTATTCTAGGGTAATATTATTCTCTATCCATAACAAGTCTTTCATCTTAAGGGTCGATTCACCCTTTTATCCCCAAACTCCTAAATTATGCTAAGTTATGATATCATACTCATAATTATATTTTATAATCCCTACCTAACATGTAATCTACATATACACTATCTCATAGAGAAAAGTAGACTAAAGCCTACCTTGACACCGAACCTCAATCCTTAAATCATCCATGAATCTCTTGTCCATGATCTACAATCCCAAAGCAACTTCATGCTATCAAAATAACAACCTACACATCTATAGGATAAAAACAAGACACATATTCCTATATAAAAGGTTGGGTCAGAATTTGGGTCAAAATGGGCTCGTGGGGCCATAAATAAAATCCATAAATTGAATCCATCATGAGGTCCTTCAAAGGACAAGGAATATGTGCTCAAAGTTGAGCATAAATCGGAGCCCAAATTATCCCCTAAATTCTAGGGACTTAAAGACCTAATTTCTAAGAATTTATAATGAAATGGGATGGAATTTGACGGGAAAAATAATAGGAAATGATGAAGGAGTGTTGGATTAACTTACCTTAGCTTCAATGGATGACTCCTAACATTATTCACTCTCCAAGCTCCTAAAAATGGTGGAAAATGGTTGAGAAATGGGTGGGAAAATCGGGTGAAAAAGATGGTATTTAAAAACCCCATGTGTCGCTAAATCGATCTCCTGGCCGCAAAAGCGATGTCTGCTTAAGCATACCTTGACCGCTAAAATAAACCTTAACCAAATGGATAAGGCCTATAAAGTGGCTAAGAGTCACTAAGAGGCTTTTTGACTTCTTTAGCGGTTAACTAAGATATCATGCACCAGATATTTAGCTAAGTCCAAACGAACTCCGACTGGGTGCTCGAGAATCATTTGGAACCTGCTGCGTATAAATTAACTATTCTACCATAACAAATTTGAAATTACAGACTCAATGGAACCATCAAAATTATTCAAGATCATTTTGACTAAATGGGCAGCCCACACTTATAGTTCTATTTTTCATAGAATCCACCTAATATCCCAAAACGAGTTTGAAAGCCTTGGGACGGGAACCAAGGGTCCCCTTAGCATAAAATTAACATCTCAGAGCTAATGGCATTGTAGTAACTCTCATTTGATATTGTTTACTAGGAGTTTTGGTTTGAGACCAATTCTTTAACAATGAAGCTCCAAAATAGAAAAATGATCCTAAAATGTAAATAAAATATTTTATAACCAAACCGATAGTTTTGCCAAGTCATAAATAACCTGTAGCAGATATAAGGTGGATAGAAACACATGAAATGCATGAAAACTAAGAAAATGACATGAAGGGTCATAACAATATCCAATGCTAAAAAGACTTGCATCGGTAAAAGTCAATGGATCGAAAGAGTTTGAAAGATCAAAGAATGAGGCATTGGGCCCATATGTCCCGAGCATGACTCCCCTGATACCCTCTTTTTATAGACAACGCTTCTCAGGGATTTTTCTATTGGCATCTCTTTTTTAATCAACTTCTTTACTTCAATTCTAAAGAAACCAAGACTCAACCTCAATAACTAATTGATCTCCAACTGATTCGAGAATGGATGATGCATGTAAATCCAAACAATACACTGCCATCACACCAATACAAACACAACCAAGTGAAAACTCATCCAAGCGAAGTCAATCCAAGGCAAGAATCATGTGATAAACTCCAATACCTAAATATAGCTTTCTTTTGCCTTTCCAAACCTACTATATACTCCAAACACTGTAGAAAGTCATCTGAGGCCTATCTATGCAGCGTCATCACACTAACCTTGAAGAACTAAAGCTAATACACTGAAATCTACAATGACAAGCATAAGGATAAGCCTATAAGGTGCCACTGGACATACAATTAGTGATAACCAATGTCTATAATCAATGATAAAGCCACTAACTGATCTAGATAATCCTCAAAAATGATAGTGACAAGTTCAAAGCATGAACACCCAAAACTAAATTATCTTCCCAAGGGTGTCCTACCAACTGAGGATGAAACCATGCTAAGTCCAACTCGAGTGCACTTCTTCTGTTGGAAAGATATTTAAAATTTCTAGTGAAGACTTAAACCATGCTCAAAAGCTAAAAACACCGCGATTAAGCATCAATAGGCTATCATCTAAGCATCTATCAACCACCATCAATCGGAACTGAAGAAGACCCAATAGGTAGATAAGGATGATATAGCCCAAACTAGGGCCTAGTTATGTCGGGTGCCTCAAGCCCAACCAGGACCGGAGAACACCCCCAAGACTCAAACATTACCTCCCTACACAACAAGTCGGATGAATTCCGAACATATATATAACATAACAAAATGAAATAATCATAAATCAAATACAGTCAATTGGTATCATCCCCAATAATAATACCAATGCCAAAGCTGACACCAATATCGACACCGTCCATGCCAATCCAAAGTAGTCTCACAAAGCCTCTATCCAAAAGTAAAATGATATTCGATCGGGACATGCACCCGGCCATAGCCAAAACCAAAATCTATGAATTAATCAAAGTATATAGAGAAGACCATAACATAAAATGGATCCTTATTGAGTATGGAAGATCACCATTTAAGATGACTCTAAGTTATCCTCGAATCTGATTACTGGGCAGGAGAAGTAGTATGGTAGATTCCTGTATCACATGGGGATACAGCGCCTGAAGATGGGTTAGTAGGTGAATGCTAGCATGCACTCAGGATAAGGATTAAATAATACCACTATTTAGAACCAAATAAATAACCATATGCATTCGCATCCATATATATATGTGATAATGCTGAAACTATATTCTTGAATGGGTGTAAGCGATCATTGTAAATATAAAACCCAACTAGGTTAGGGTCGACTCCCATAGGGAATATGGTGTGAACTCAAGTCATTTGTAATTTAATTCACTGATAGTTTAACGTTTCTTGAAATAGGAGTTTAAGTTTCACAAATGATTGTTAGTCACTTTAATTTTGATATTTGTAACCAAGATTTCAAGAAATAACCAGAATTATGTTCACTAGGGCTTACGGTACATGACAGATGCTATAGGTGACTCAGGATTCTCATGGTGGTTAGGATAATAAGCTATCTTTATTGATGATATGCTCAAATGTCTCTCAACCTATTTAAGCATCTAATTTCCTAATCCTCTCAGACATAGGGAATTTCTATTCACTGTTCAGATTTTAACTCAGGTTAACCAACCTTGTTACAGCGCTGATTATTAAATAAAGTATTTTTGAGTCCCTGTTGATAATTTACTTCCTACTGTATATGATTTTTTTCTCAAGAAAATCAAAGTAGGTGTGTCTACTATTTAAAACCAACAGACATTAATTAAAATCTTCGAATTATCAAGAAATCCTAACACTTATTAAATCTTGAGTGTTTAGAATATGTCATGACCTAACCCTAGATCCCATAATTCAAGTTAACGGAGTTTAGCTACTCATGATGCAAGGAACAAGTACACGAATTGAATTCATAAATGAGAAGATTAACTTACAACGATGATAAAATCAAGAAGTATAACTTGACTTGAACCACGGTACAAAACTCCCAAAATATTTTAACTAGCAAGAGAGAAATATCGTATGTTTTTTGAATAAAGATGAGTCTAAAAAAAATAATATCTTGTTGAAAACCCTAAAACAAGGTTTTAAATAGTTTAACCTAACTAAGGAAAGAAAATCAAAGTTACAGCTTTTCCTCAAAATAGATGACGACATTCATGATGGCTTATCATGAGTTTGACGGCTTATCACAGATGCCGTCAGCTCCTCTGCACTTTTGGCTTTCACTGCCTAAGGCTGACGACGATGATGACGCCTTATCACCAGTCTGACGACGTGTCATAGATGTCGTCACAAAACTATCTTCAACTTCCATCTTCTGTTTAAGGCTGACGATGCTCCTGACGCCTTATCACTAGCCTGACAACGAGTCATGGATGTCGTCACAAAATTATCTTTAACTTCCATCTTCTGTTTAAGGATGGCGGAGGCCTTGATAGTTTATCACCAGGCTTATGAATTATCATGAATGTCGTCAGCCATACTTATCCTTTATTTTGCTTCACTTTTCAGGCTTCTCTCTTCCATTATTTTTAGTTCTCCTACATCTCAACATTTACTGCAAAAATCAAAGTAAACTAATCAAAAACAACTAAAGTTGCTCAAGACCTTACAATTATTTAGAGTTAAAAGCCTCAAATGTATTAGCATAGGCTCACACATCAACACCCTCAACTTAAATAGTTGTTTATCCTCAAGCAACCATAACATAACTAACAGAATACAACGTACAATTTGGCAGCTAACTACTCATTCTAGTTCAGAATACATTCAACATCTCCAAGGTCAGTCAATTTTAAAGCTCACTATTGATGTTTTTGAAAACAACTATGAAACTCACAAGAATCAAGATACGGCAAAAATTCAGAAATAACAACCATGCCATACCAAGATCATATTTATCTGAACAAGTCAGTGACTAGCAACATACACAGTGTGCCCTCACGATAAATAAATCCCTTTTTCACTCATATCGGAATTCAAATACATAAACAGAGGGATAAAATAAGACTTACTCTCAGAATAAAGTTCCAAACACTGCATGTCAAATGCCATAGGCTTGCCCTTATAGTCAATACCCAAGTTTTTAGACAAGTCAGTTAGGATCACTATAGGGCTTTTCTTAAGCTTGTAATCTAGGCCAGGGGCTGGTATGATATTCATGGATATTTTAGAGTGACTATGCCTCCTTGACACTACACTAAACTCTCGGGGTTTCAACTCTCAATCTTATTTTCTTCCTCTCTTTTATTGATCACACATGCTCAAGATGGATGTCGTCTTTTCAATTATCACATTATCTTTTTATCATCCTTTACACAGCTTTCTCATTTCTTATTCTTTTTTCACCGCACCCAACTTTTTATTTTTTTTCTTGTATTCTTTCTCTCTTCATACTTGTTTTGTATCATGCACCCCTATGATAGCCACCCTCAACTTAGGCTATTTGCCTAAGTCAAGGTGCACAGTATCGAAGAAGGACCAGGGCCAAAACAAGTTCATTGTGATATAAACAGAAAAGTGAGCGGTGTCGTAGAAAAAAATAGGCTAATTAGGCTCTAACAGGGATCAAGGGATATTATTCACATTGGGAAGGTCATTTAGGCTAAAAGTGGACTAATCATCAAAAAAGGTCTATGATCCTTTCCTAACTCCTATCCAATAACCATGGAAAGACTAACCAGGAAAGTTCTAGATTCAATACTCAATGGGAACTGAGTAAGACCTTACACACACATGGCACACAAGTATCTTGCATATCACTACTTATTCGGTTTGTGTACTTGTTTAACAAAGGTTATTTAGTTGCTAGATAATGCCATGAAAAGATGCTCAGTGGTCACAAATGGTTGCAATTCACACAGTAGACAATATATCAGACCACTGGAGAGGTACTCAAAAATCACAAAACAAGGTAACTGCCTCAAGTACTTGTATTACTCCTAATTATCTACAAAATATACTACAACAACAACAACCTACCCTACGCCCTCAGCTTAAAATTAAAAATAAACTGCTCTAAGGGTTAGGGTATACCTGAAGGCAATCAAGCACATAGATCCTGGGTATCCGACCCTGCTACTTAGTATCTGTTGTCTTCTCTCCATTGGGAGCATCTAGCTTTGCAGTAGCTAGAGCCCTACTAAATAAGGCATCTGTAGCCCTAGCTCAGATAGTTGCCTCCCATTTCTCGTTATCAACTAAGGACTCAATTTCTGCCCTTTTTAGCTCCTCCTTCTCCTTCTTCTTTTTTCCCCTCTTCTCTATTTTTTGCTCTTCATTACTATCAGGCCTCTCTCTCTTTCCATTACCTTTATTCTTACTTTTATTCTTCTTTTTCTTTGGTGAGTCTCTAGTGAGGTCAAGCATTGGAATTTCTTTCTCAGATTCATGCATGGCCTGACCTGTTGGCATCATAAATTACTGTTGCTGCAATACCTCGACATCTGTCTTTACCTTGTCCAATGCCGCTCTGAATCTAGCAAGATCAGCTCCTGACATTTCTTTTGCCTGCGCATTAAATCGGTTCTCCAAATCTACAACCCACTCAGGCAAAGTCATAAAAGACTCAAGGGCAGCCTTGATTCTCTTGTCCACTGCAGCAAACTGTTTGGAAAAAGCATGTAGTTGTGCCTTACACCACTTAGCTTATTTAGCCATTTTTCGGATATCGACCAGATAAAATGCAAAACCTATTGCTGCTGTAGAAACTGAAGGGCTGGTTTTAGTCTCAGGCACTGATCCTGCCTGTGCTGAAGAACTTAGCTGCATAGCCTCAGAATCTTACACTTCCACATGAGGTGTTGCACCAGCATTTGTAACTGGAGGGTCTGCTGCTACCTCTACACGTCTTTCAAGTCCTAATCCTGGCTGATTTTCATCAAACCATATGGGGTTGTGACTCTTTCAGGCAGGAATGCCATTATCAACCCCTGCAATCTTTGGCACATTAGCAGCTTAGCACAACTCTGTGATAAGATAAGGAAAAGGGTAAGCAGTGTCGGTTCTTGACATTTTAATCTTTATCTCATCAGCAATGATTTCCCTAAAATTTAGGGGAAGGTTCTGCACTATGCTCGCCACTAGAATAGTTTAGTCATCACCAAAAATATTGTCTCCATTAGTGGGCATCATCCAAACACGCACTATACCCTACCAAAACTTTGCCTCTTGAGTCAAAAAGGACTTGTAGATTCTTTCATTTGGGTTTGTTACCCATGTTGGATCTCCTTTAGCTATGATATTGGCCAACCATAGACGTTGTTTCTCCTGATTACTAATCTGAGCATAGACTGATGGTGTGGTGGCCTAAGGAGTGAAGTTGGGACCATGCAAGAACCTATTGATGGTTCTGATTGAGACATCAACCCTTACGCCCCTCACCTGTATTCTATCCAATAGGGGCTGGTCTACTACTCTTTTACCTAGCCTGTACATGTTTTCCAACTGAGCCTGGTAGTTCGCATAGAACCCCCAAACCAGTGCAAGGCAAAATAAACCTCCTACTTTTGTGGTCCATCCCAAAGCCAAACTCTTGGAACTTCTGTTCCACTTTAGGGTACTTGCTCAACCCTTTGGTGATAATCATCTTTTCTTCCTGAAATAGCCGCTTAGCACTTTTTCTATCAGTTTTCTGGAGCCTAGCGATGGGAATTTACCACCTAGGATTATCTCAAACTCCAGGGTTCTTACATTTGATAAGTGTTCCCCAAGATGGAGACTCTTCATCATTTTGTTGTTCAATGAATGGGGATCCAGATATTATTCCCTCAAACTCAGACTCCTCAGACCCTTCCTGTTCCTCTTCTGTAGATTCAGCATGGTCAGACTCATGTTGTTCAGAACCCTTTTGCTCAGAGGTAGTATCGTCAGAAGATGTACTTTTTGGTGGTGTTGTAGTCTCAGTATCATCACTAACCTCCACTTCAATGGGTGGAGGTGGCGAAGGATTCTTCAAACTTTGCTTTTCCTTTTACTTACTGAGCAGGGGTTTCTCCTCCTGGTAATTAGTTCCCCCGTCGATGAGCTTATGATGTACACTTTCTTTGGTTACCTTCTTTGGTGCTTTAGGGATCATTCTTTTTGGTTCCATTTTGAGGTTCCTATAGCAGTAGAAAAACCATTGGTTAGTCCAAAAGAGCACAAACACATTAATCATTTCAGCTTATCCATGCTTCAGGTTCCAGGTGTGACACCAATTCTTGATAAGCCATCACGACTGTGATAGCTTATCATAATGGTCGTCAACCTTAGATAGCACCTTCAAAATATTAACAACTTTTGACGACATTCCTGATAAGCCATCACAATTATGATAGCCTATCATGAATCTTGTCACCTCTAAATAGAAACCACTTTATTCTTGTCAGCCTTAGATGACATTCCTGATAAGCCATCACAATTGTGATAGCCTATCATGAATGTCGCCAACTCTTATCAGAACCCACTTTTGATTTTAACTCAGTTTTTAGTCCCCATTATTTCTCAAAATCCACTTGAATTCTGAGTGTGAGCTGTCTTTTTAAACCCTGGGCATGCACAGCAGACCCTAGTTGTGATTTTAGCTCATTTCCAAGTTGAACTTGGTTCAAGAATCTTGGGGACTTGGCTTGTCATCTATCAATCACTTACTACAAGAAAAGAAGAGTTAAAGTTAGAGTATACCTGATGGGGGCCCTTAATCTGATTACACGCATAAGAAGAAGTAGGAAGTAGGAAGAATATCTTGATTGTGAATTTCGAACCCACGCACAAGGGAACTTGTTTTCTTGAAATGTTTTGCAAAGAGTAGGAAATAAACTAACTAAGGAAAGAAATAAACTAAAGGAAAAGAATTAAAACTAGCAGAAATTTGAAAAGGTTCCTGTGCTTGGCTGGGTCAGATTTAATTTAAACTGGGCCCAGAATTTTAGCTTTAAAGGCTTTGGGCTGACGATGACTTGTGATGTCTTATCACAAGTGTGACAGCCTATCACAAACATCGTCACCCCTAAGCATAAGTTGCCTCAAGTTTGGCCTATCTGATGATATTTCTGATAGCTTATCACAGTTGTGACGACTTATCAGAGATGTCGTCATGGCCTTTTAGCTGACCTCCTTATTTTTTACCTTCTCTGTACTAAATCCTAATTATAAAAGTAAAAACACTTGCTTAAACATAAAAACTTTAGGTTGCCTCCCAATATCGCCTAAATTACTGTCGCGGCACGACTTGGTTGTCTTGACTACTCAAACTTCACCAAGATAACCTATTGATACCCCTTTACCATTATCATAGAAGACATCAAAGATTGAGAAAACACTTATCTCATGTTAATGAGTCATGGATGAGTGTCTTTTGAAGTGTGCTTCTAGGTTATTGAACCTAAACTTTAGCTCGTTTAACTCCATGTCTACTAGCACTCTCCCAGTTGCAAGTAATGGCCTACCCAACATGATGGGCACTTCAAAATCCACTTCATAATCTAGGACTACAAAATCAGCAGGCAGAAAAAATTGGCTACCTTTACCAAAACATCGTGCAGTATGCCCACAGGTCGCTTCACAAATCTATCTGTCATTACCAACCGCATATTTACTGGGGTAAGATCCCCCAAACCCAATTTCTTATACACAGACAGCAGTATTAAATTTATATTGGCACCCAGATCGCATAGTGCTTTTGTGAACTTCAGGGGCCAATAGTACACGAGATGGTAAACGTTATCAAATCTATCTTTTTTTGCACTAAAGACCTTGTAGAGATAGCACCATAATGGAGAAGATTGTCCTCCGAATCATGGCTAACCTTCCGTTTCTTGGTTTCAAGGTCTTTCATGAATTTCATATATCCTAGCATTTGGTCAAGCGCCTCAACTAAAGGCACATTAATTGTCAATTGCTTAAGTATTGCCATGAATTTGCTGAATTTGGCATCATTAGCCTTTTTCTTCAATCATTGAGGAAAGGGAGGTAGTGGTCTCAGGATAGATTTTAACACCACTTCTTCTTCCTTCTCTTTTTCTTTCTCCAAAGCATCAACAAAACTATCCAGCTTCTCAAACTCCACTAGTTTGCTTTCTTCGGATTCATCAACAACCACCTCACCATTTATAGATTTTTTCACAGAGGTCCAGGTAAGATCTTACCACTCCTAGTGGTAATTGCCATATATGATCCATCATTCCCTGGATTTTGAACCATATCACTAGGTAAAGTACCACTTTTTCTTTGGTTCAGTGTTGTAAGAAATTGGCTCATCTACTGCTCCAACTGCTTGATAGAAGTGGAGTGTGAACTAACCAACTAACTCAGGGTAGAGAATTCACTCTTCACAATGGTTACTCTCAAGCTGGTAGCCTCAACTCTCTTCAATAATTTTTCCATCATGTCCTCCATGGACATGTTACCAGATCTAGTTGGTGCAAAGTCCCAACTTCCAGGAGGAACATACAAACCACTCCTATCATTATTGCTTCTCCAGTTTCCTTGCTCCCTATCTTTATAATCAGGCTTGTCATAAAAGTTCTGACCTTGATTCCCTTGGCTATTGCCTTAAAAACCCCCTGATTATTAACATAATTTGCCTCCGCATCTGCATCAATAGCAACAGTGCACTGAGATTCCATAGCCTTAAACTTTTTAGTCTTGCCTGACAGCAAGTGCTTGGTTATCAAGTCCATCTGAGTCTTTAAGTGGGCCATGTATTAGTCTTGCTCATCATCCCTTCTGCGTTGCTCCATAGTCATACCACTAGAAATAGTTAGGCTAGCTACCACAGAATACCTGGTATGCCAAGACCGGCTCTATTTGGTTATTCTAGTCAGTATGTCTGAAGCATCTTAAAAAGAAAGGTCAATGAACAAACCATCTGTAGCATCATCTATAATTGGCTTTGTCATAGAGTTAATTCTCCATCAAGTGCAAGTCCATCATGTTGCGGTTCGGACATTGTGCCATTTTATCTTAAATCTCTCCCAAGTTTCATGCAATGCTTCATCCAGGAGCTGCCTAAAGTTACTAATATTGTCCCTTAACTGTACCCTCCTAGAGAGTGCAAAGAACCATTCTAGGAATGCCTCTTTCAACTGTCTCCAGTTGGTTATAGAATCGGGTTTCAGCTCATTTAACCACATTGTTGCCTCCCCAGACAGAGATAATGGAAACAATCTCAACGGGATTTCTGGCTCACTCCCGGATTACCAAAATATTTGCAAATAGTGATAAAGTTCACCAAGTGCATGTTCGAATCATCACCAGGTAAGCCTCCAAACAACCCCTACAGATTCAGGAGTTGAATCATAGTACTTGTTATGCTGAATTTTGATCCAGGTGCCAACGGTGAACGAATAATAGCACCAATTGCACCTGCTCCATCCATTCCTTTGTCATCGTCATCAACCTCATAATGGATAGGTTATTAACCATACCTTCCTCTGACTGGATGGTTTTTGTCAAAATTTTACAGCACTGGTGCAGCAATTTACTCAGCTCGCCTTGGGTTTTGAGGATTCAGCTCACCCAAGTTTTCATCATCATATTTTGGGTGATGTACTTATTAACCTTGGTTCTGTACGTTTACCTAAACCCTGGCTAAGGCTACCAGTCTGTCAGCCTCTTGTTGTTCTGCCATTCTCCCGATCAGCTAAGGTTCTAGATTAATTGGTAATAATGATTCTCCAGAACTTTTTACTTTTGGCATAAACAACAAGGAACCTATAATAAAAAAAAACAACAAATAAACATAAATCTAGGAAACCAAACTAACAGTCAATTAGCGCACAAAACTTTCAGTTTTCAATCGTATTCCCCGAAAATGGTGTCATTTTTTATAATGCTCAAACTACACTCTTAAATGGATGTAAGAGATCATTGTCATTATAAAATCCAACTAGGTTGGGGTCGAATTCCACAAAGAATATGGTGCGAACTCAAGTTGTTTGCAATTTAACTCACTGATAGTTTAACATTTTTTGAAATGGGGGTTTAAGTTTCATAAATGATTGTTTGTCACTTTAATTTCAATGTTTGTAACCAAGATTTTAAGAAATAACTAGAATTATGTTCACTAGGGCTTACGGTACATGACAGATGCTATAGGTGACTCAGGATTCTCATGGTGGTTAGGATAACAAGCTATCTTTATTGATGATATGCTCAAATGTCTCTCAACCTATTTAAGCATCTAATTTCCTAATCCTCTCAGACATAGGGAATTTCTATTCACTGTCATATTTTACCTCAGGTTAACCAACCTTGTTGCAACTCTGATTATTAAACGAAGTATTTTTGAGTCCCTATTGATAATTCACTTCCTACTGTATATGATTTCTTTCTCAAGTAAATCAAAGTAGGTGTGTCTACTATTTGTAACCAACAGACGTTAATTAAAATCTCAAAATTATCAAGAAATCCTAACACCTATTAAATCTTGAGTGTATAGAACATGTCATGACCTAACCCTAGATCCCATAATTCAGGTTAATGGAGTTTAGCTACTCATGATGCAAGGAAAAAGTACATGTATTGAATTCATAAGTGTGAAGACTAACTTACAACAATGATGAAAATCAAGAATTATAACTTGAATTGAAATACGGTACAAAACTCCCAAAATATTTTAACTAGCAAGAGAGAAATATCATATTTTTTTGAATAAAGATGAGTCCAAAAGAAATAATATCCTATTGAAAACCCTAAAACAAGGCTTTAAATAGTTTAACCTAATTAAGGAAATAAAATCAAAGTTATAACTTTTCCTCAAAATAGATGACGACGTCCGTGATGGCTTATCATGAATATGATGGATTATCACGGATGTCTTCAGCTCCTCTGCACTTTTGTCTTTTGCTACCTAAGGCTTACAACAATGATGACACCTTATCACTAGCCTGATAATGTGTCATGGATGTCGTCACAAAATTGTCTTTAAATTCATCTTCTATTTAAGGCTAATAATGCTCCTGACGCCTTATTACCAGCCTGACGATGTGTCATGGATGTCATAACAAAACTATCTTCAACTTCTATATTCTGTTTAAGGCTAACGACGGCCTTGATAGCTTATCACCAGGCTGATGACTTATCATGAATGTCGTCAGCCACACATATCCTTTATTTTGCTTTACTTTTCATCCTTTTTGTTTCCTTTATTTTTAGTTCTCCTACATCTCAACATTTACTGGAAAAATCAAAGTAAACTAATCAAAAATAACTAAAGTTGCTTAAGACCTTATAATTATTTAGAGTTAAAAGTCTCAAATATGTTAGCATAGGCTCACACATCAATGTGTATATATATATATAATCCATGTCGGGAAAGGAAATCAAGTTTAGAATACATTTAAAAGTATTAACCTGGGTTTCTATAGAATAACTATCCTTGAACCACCCATGGGCTATATGGGTCCAGTGTTACCCCCTGAACGGGTCATAATGCATGTAGCCGCATGAAACGGAGATATTACAGGGGCAGGGGATTCCAGTGTACCCTTTACCCTCCATGATCTATATATACAATTATAACTTAGGGGATTCTCATGTATCCCACAAGTATATGGTCACCATGACCAATCTTGGAGAAGGTAAAGGTTATTCGGGTGCAAATCTTGGAGTTATGAGTCAAGGACATGGGTGTCTTGGGATACTATCTTGACTACAAGTCAAGGACATGACTCGTAGCTAGTCGTTATGAGTGTTAGGGTGACCTGTAATGACTTGACATTAAATTTCTCATCTTTTTATATAAGGGTATCTTGGTAATTTACCTTCTTTCCCATTTAGACCCCACATCCATAAAACATCAAAGGAGGGTTATTTTCATACTTTATCTTATTAAATACTCTCTTCACTCTCTTAAATTCTCCATTTAAATCAAGGCTAGGGTTTTAAGGAAAGTGCTCATTTAGGGCTCTAAGGGTGATTTCTTCTTCAAATTTCTTGGTAACTAAGGCATGTATCTCTCTCCCTACACTTGTATTTTCTTAATAGTATGGAATTAGTTTATTATTCACATGGTTTGATTTTGGGTTTTGAATTATGTGTTGAGGGTTTAGGATATAAATTGTTTAAATTTTTTACCCATGATTATTATTGATTTATTATACACTAAATTATTGGTTTGTACACTCATTGGGGTGCATGGGAATTTTGAATGAATTTAGGGGTACAAGGATTCCCCAAACTTGTGAACAATGTAATTGGGGGTACAAGGATTCCCCAAATAAATAGATGTTGGTATTGAAATTGAGAAGAACCCAAACCCACTTGCATAATTGGTTTTGGAATGTGATTTATCAATTGGATTGACTTATTACTTTGAAACTAATGCATTATAGAAATGGAAAAATGTTTAAGGGTGGCTTTGAAAACCTTGTAGGGTACAAAGATTCCCCCAAGTGAATAATAATTATATTGGAAACCTTGTGGAGTATAAGGAATTCCCCAAGTGATTTTAATAATGGAGTTTGGGGTACAAAGATTCCCCAATGTGTTGTCTTATGACATTGCTAACAAGCTATAGTCGGTATGATGATACTACTTAATGATGCCATAAGAATTGACTCATTGAATTAATGATTGGTCATGTTATAAATGTTTTAATTAGTCCTAATGAGGGTTGTGTTAGCTAGTTGTGAAGGTTTGAGTCCTGAAGAAATGATACTGGAAACTCATGTTTGCTGACATGAGGGTTGGTCTAGATAATGGTGTACTTATGTCACACTATAGATACTTGTATCATTAATGTCGTAGGTTATGTGGATTCCCTGACCTTCTATGGTATCTCTGGTGTATGCCACTAATACGTACTTGGGCCTAACTAGGGGGAGACACTAGACCCATATAGCCCATGGGTAGTTTTATGATGGTCAAGCTACACAACCTAAGCTAAAGTTTTAAAGTTTATGCTAAGCCTAGTTCCCTACCCCAACATGTGATATATGTGTATATATATATGTATGTATGTATGTATGTATGTATGTATGTATATATGTATGTAATTGCATATAGATATGTGTATTAGATTTTGACTGGTTTTAAAATATTGATCATGGCGTTATTTAATTATTTTATCCTTGAGTTACATGCTAACACTTAAATCACTAACTGACCTCGTATGTTGTATCCCTATACAATACAAGCAATAAAAATACTTTTACTTTTTTTTTGCAGAGACTTGGTGATCGTGGGATAGCTCGTAAGTCAAATTAAAGTGGTGAGCTTCCATACTTTGGAAGACCTCATTTTATGTTTTGGTTTCATATTATCATAGACTATTCTTTTGGTTATTTTTGGTTATTTTGGGGACATGTCCTGACATTTTATTGATATTTTGTTAGTTAGAGGCTTTGTGGATATTGTTGTTGACTTAGGTCTTGGTTGTTGGTTTTTGACACTTTATAGATGTCTTTAATTTTAGCTCTTCTATCTTTTTTTATGCTTAGAATTAAGTCTCTATTAGTGTGTATGTTTTATTTAACTAGGCAAAGGAGGTGGTCTCCAGTCCATAGGACTTGAGAAGCCCGTCATGGTCAAGACCTAGTTTGGGTCGTGACAAAGTTGGTATCAGAGCCTAGGTTCATGTTCAATTGGGTGTCCATAAAGCCATGTCAAGTAGAGTCTCTTTTATAGGTGTGTAGCACGCCACACTTATTATGAAGAGGTTATAAGGCATTTAGGAATATTTCCCTTCCTTGTTGTTCTATTTTCGAGTTATAGAGTCCAAGGTATTGTCCTCTAATTTCTGTTTATTTACCTTTCAGATCATGTCTCCTAGATAATCTAAAGCTCGTGAAAACTCTTCTATCCTGCTAAAGGATAATGTGGACAGAACCCATCGGGGTACAGACCCAGTGTAGGGTTGCTACTTCTGATTGCCACCATGGAGATCCAATGATCTCCACTGACCCTTCTTTGGATGGTGACACCCATGCCCAGCCACCTCAATGAGATATTACCAATGCTGAGTTCCATCGATTCATTCATCTGTTGACCTAGTTGGTAACCTCTAAGTTATGTCAGTCGGGCCCTATTGGCATTGATGTGACTTCTTATGAGGCTAATAAAGTTGGCCAATTTATGAGGTTGAATAATATAATTTTTATTGGTACTAAGTTTGAAGAGGATACTCAAGGTTTTATAGATAATATGGAAAAGATCTTTTGGGTTAGCATGCTACTGATGTAAAGGATGTGGAGTTTGCTGCTTATCAGTTCAATGATGTGGCGTATCAGTGGTATAAAGAGTGAGAGAAGATTAGGGGCGATAATGCTGAGTCTTCTTTGTAGTATGACTTTTTGAGTACTTTTCTTGATCGCTTAGTTTGTTAGGTCTTGAAAGAGGCAAAAGTTGAGGAGTTCGTGAATTTGAAGTAGGGCAAAATAATTGTGAAGGAATATACCCTGAAGTTCCGATAGTTGTCAAGTTATGCTCCTTAGTTAGTGTCTAGCATTTGGGATAGAATTACGAAATTTGCTTCTGGGTTGTCTCGTGATTTGATTTTAAAGATCAAGGTTGCCTTGTTGAATAAGGATATGGATATCTCTAGACTTGTGGTGTATATACAGTAAGTTGAAGAGGAATGAAAAATGCAAGTAGAGATGGGAGAAAGGCAGAGCAAGAAGTTTTAGTATTTTAATCAGGGTGGAGGTCAGCAACAGAGTGGTAGGGATGGTGTGAAATTGCCAAAGAAAAAGTGGGGCAATTCTGGTTCCTATTTGATGGCTAATGCTCCTTACCCAAATCCATTCGATGATCTTTGTTTCTAGAGTTGTGATGGTCCTAGAGCATAGGGTACCCAATCTCAGGCCAGTGGGGCCCAGTCATCTTCATCCTATCCTCTATGTTAATTTTGTGGTCAGTTACATCATGGTTTCTATGGTGAGAAGGGGAATTAGTGTTTCAATTATGGTCAACCAAAACATATATAGAAAAATTATCCCATGGGTAGGGCTGCTCCTGGGATTAATAAGGTCCTTTTTGCTATTTTATCAGCTCCCACACCAATGGGTGCCATTCTTGTACAGACACTGGTCAAAATTGTCTGAATGTTATTTCCACTCGCTAAGATTTTGAGGAATCTCCTAATGTCGTCACTGGTACGTTATAACTCTTTTTCTGTGATATGTTTTGTATACTTGATTCGGTGTCTTTTCTTTCTTATTTGAACCCATGTGCGGCTGTTGATTTTGTTTTTGGTCCCATATGTATTTCCAATCCTTTTTCTGTATTTACCCCAGTGGGTGACTCTATTATGGATGGAAGAGTCTATAGGGGTTGTGTGGTATCTATCTGTGGAAGGGAGATGCTAATGGATATTATAGAGTTGGACATTTTAGCTTTTGATATGATTTTAGGGATTGATTAGCTCCATTCGTGCTATGCGTCTCTTGATTGTAGGACTCGAAGGGTCAGTTTCCAATTCTTGAATGAACCTATGATTGAGTGGGAAGGTTGTTCCTTAGTGCCTAAGGGAAGGTTCATATCTTATCTTAGAGACTGATAGTTAATTTCCAAGGGGTGTCTTTATCATTAGGTCTGGGTTAAGGATTCTAACTCAAATGGTCCTTCCTTATATTCCTTTCCTGTGGTAAGTAAATTTCTTTAGGTCTTCCTTGATGATCTTCCTTGTGTCCCTCCCGATAGGGAAATTGATTTTGGAATTGATATTCTACTGGACACTCTTCCTATCTCTATCCCTCCTTATAGAATGGCTCCAGCTAATTTGAAGGAGCTTAAGAAGCAGTTGAAAAATCTTTTTGATAATGGTTTTATCCACCCTAGTATTTCTCTGAGGGGTGCTTTTGTTCTCTTCATGCATGAGAAGGATGGTTTCCTTCGGATGTTTATAGATTACCATCAGTTAAATAAGGTGATGGTGAAGAATAAGTATCCTCTTCCTAGGATTGATGACCTTTTTGACCAACTTCAGAGTGCTAAGTTAACATGACCCAAACTAGGGCCTAGTCATATCGGGTATCTCAAGTCCAACTAGGACCGAAGACCACCCCCAATACCCCACCATTAACCACCCTACACCCCATGTCGGATGAATTTCGAACATATAACAAGATAATACAATAATAATATAAAGACAATAAAGTAAGTCTATAACCATAACCAAACAACCCCCACGATAAGGTCCGTATCACGGAGGCTATTTCCGTATGATAGGGTCTGCATCACGGAAGCTATTCCCCTATGATAGGGTTTGTGTTTCGTTGCTTATTCCCGCGATCAGGTCTAAGATGCGGAGGTGTTGTATTTCCAGCTTCATGATTAAAGGGGACAAGGGTTAATTTGGTCCTTTCCCCTTAATACCAATCATCCAAAACACGACTTATAAAACTCAAAAGGGCATTATTTTCCTATTATGATCAAAATCACTCCTGTAGAAACCCTCTCCCTTCCCAAGAACAAAAAATTCTAGCCTTCCTTCCCAAGAGTTCAAGTTTTCAAGTTCAAACATTCTTCAAGAATCTAACCATTGAGGTATGTAGGGTATTCATCAATGGGTTCCTTCCACCCATTGAGTCCCAAAAATCCTTTTTTGGTTTAAGTATGAATTTTTACTCTTTACTATGAATTAATTTAATGAAATTCATGAAATTATCCTTGTTTTCTCATAACTTTAACATTCAAGTCATGTTAGCTTTTTCATGTGAATTATGATTCTATATGATTTAAACTCCAAACTTACATGTCATGTTTGGTCAAAACCAAGTCAAGTTGTCAAATTTATGCATTTATTCATGTAAACATGATATCCTCTCAAGCTTAACTTATTTTCATGTTGAAATTCATAAGGTTAGCAGTTATTCAAGAGCATTATGTTTTGGGTTCACCAAATTATGATTTTCTACCAATGTGTTAGATGATATTATCATATTTTAAAGTATCATTTAGTGCTGGTGAGTTACGAAAATTGATACCTATGTGTTTACTTATGTTTCAGACCTTTCAAGTAATAAGTCAGTTAAACCATGAGTCGTATCATTATACTCAGTTATTGTGATCATCTTGAGCACTATCAGTTGTTATGTTCAGATGAACTTAAGTCAGTACTAGTGTCAGTTCTTTTTAGAGTAGGATTTAGCACCGAGCAAACCAAGGGATGGGGGATCACCTTCCAGTAGAGGGTGTGACACTTAGTAGCAATCTCAAAGTTCTAGCACTACGTAGCCAATATAGGTTTGAGAGTCTTCCTACCAGTTGAGGGATGACATATTCTTATAGGAGCACCTGCCAGTAGAGGGTGACTCCCTATTCCTTTAGGACATCAGCCTTGTGGATCCACATTATCAGCCATTGTTAGTACCCATGGAAAGGTACGACACCCTTCCAACTGGGGTTACAGTTGGACCCCTATTAGCTTAAATTGGGGCATGGCGGTTACATGATACCTCCCACAATTTTAGTCCAATTATTCAAAAAAAGTACATTTCAATTTTACAAGATCAGTATTCAGATATCAGTTAATCCGTATACAAATATCAGATAATTAGTATTCAAATACTAGTTAATCTGTATTTTGATATCAGCTAATCAGTATCCAGATATCAATTAATCAGTATTTAGAAGCAAGTTATCTAGTATTTTGTTATCAGTTATTCAGTATTTAGATATTAGTTAGTTATTATTTAGATATCAGCTACTCATTATGCAGACATTAGTTATCCATGAATTTAGATTTCAGTCACACAATCATTAGTCATTCATTTAATCAGATCAGCTAAACAAATGTCTATGCTTATTTTTGTATTTATCTTTACATGTTTATGCACTCTTGTCATTACTTACATGATTTCAGTTAGTATCCACCCTTCATACCAGTACATTCAAAGTACTGACCGCATATTATCTCTAGCACTATGTTGCCTCATAATAGAGGTTCGGACGCACAGTTTCCCAACTGCTCTTAACTAGATCGATACCCATCTCAATAGCAGTAGTAGTAAGTCATTATCTATCAAGGATGTTATAATTTTATTTATTTATAAAACTTTCATTCATGTCAGTTAGTTGGAGTTAGGCGGGGATTTGTCTTATCAACTTCTCATGTTTTAGAGGCTTTTAGATATTCAGACTAGATGTTTAAACAGTCAGTTATCTTTTAGCTATTATTAGTTGTTTTCAGACTTGACAGTTATATTTTTTATTCTAGATTCTATTTTAGACTATATTTCATCAGTATATCCCCGGGACATGTTATTTCAGTATTGAATTATTTAGTGCTCACAGCAGGTACCAGATCATGGGTTAGCTTGGGATCACTTTTGGCTGTAAGGACCGTGTCGCGACTAGGGGTAGGTTTGGGATATGACAGACAAATACTGGAAATTATGTTTGTCGGCATAGAGGTCTTTGTTACTATGTGTATGGATCATATATTATACATATATTTTGGGTATGGTTAGAACCTTGATATCTCTGTCCCTCTCTCATATTTCCTCGGTGCATGTACCTAACATGCGCCAGGGCCCTTTCAGCAGGGGGAGCTGAACCCATATAGCTTATGGGTTCCCTTAGGATGGATTGAGCTATATAGTCCAAGTTAATGGTTTTAAAATTTCATGTTCATGACCCTTGTACCCTCTCCCAATATCTTATGTAAGTATATATACATGAATGTGTGCATATGATTTTAACTAACTTTGGACATGGAATTATTTTAATCTTTTTTCCTGAGTTATATGCCAGTGCTTATCACACTGACCATCCCTAGATGCTAAATTAATTCATGATGTAGAGTCCTAGGGTTCTTTGTGTACTCATGTGCAGTCTTAGATAGAGCGGGTATCGGTTGAGTTGTTGTAAAGTGGTGAGCCTCCATCATCCGAAAAGCTTTACCATTTTATTAGGTTTCTGTTCATATTTTGGGAACTATTAGTATTCCATTTTGAATTCTATGATGATCATGGTCGGGGGCATGTCCTAACCCATTAGGTATTCTGGTTTTTAAAGGCTTTTGTGGACATATATGGGTTGTACGTTGGTTATAATTCTTAGACTATCTTTTCTTATCTACTTTTACTTCTATATATGTATATATAATTGTTTTCCATTTCTTATCTTTATTGCATTCTGGATGTTAGGCTAAGGGGTGGTCTCTGGCTTATGGTGGGCTTGGGATACCCATCACGACAAGGCCCTAGTTTGGGTCGTGATAGGAGCTATTAAATAATTTCATACAAATGTGTTCTTTGAGATGCAAGGAGCCCCTCAGCATTTTCGTCTCTCACTTTTTGTTGGTTATAGCTTAAATTTTTTATTTTTTAAGCTCAAATTATAATGCAGCGAAGATTCTATTTTACAGAAGATCTTATGAATAACGTAGATTATGTTTTACATATATACAGAATCTTTGTTGCATTTTCTTCTCACACAAATCATCTTAAGTTCTTGATGTTTATAATGTTAATTTACTGTAACACCCCACAAAAATCTTCTATATTGTATCTCACTTAGTAAGATGCTTGAAAGGCTAGCAACTTGAGAATTTCCTAAGTGTCAAAAAGGACTTAGTCATATATTAAGTTCCCAAACTCATGTGATCTTTAATTCAATTTTTCAACCCTTGAGGTATGAATTTTTGTGTTGATTCATGTTCGGAGAAGTGAAGGAGATGTCTCAGAGAAGTTTTAGAATTTTCGGACAGCGTTAGAGGTGATTTGGGTGTTGGAAAAAATGTCCCGATGCGAAGTCAGCGCGCCACATTGAAGATAGCATCAATGAAGCAATGGACCGACGTGATCTCAATGCATCACGTCGGATAACACATCGATGTCCAGTTCGCATTTTTTTAAGTAATTACCGGCCTTGGGGAGGGCATTATAGTCTTTTTCCTTGCTCTATCTCTATCATAACATAAAATTCAAGTGTCATTAGAGCAAAACACATGAGAAGAACTTCTCTCTCTCTCTAATCAAAACCCTAGTCCCTCTCTCAAAGATCAAGAGTTCATCTTTGAAGTCAAGAATTTCAAGAAAACTTAAGCAGGATTTGGTTTCTACTCTTCCTCCTAAGTGATCTAAGGTACATGGGGATTTTCTAAAACAACTTGGGCATAAGGAAATTGTTTCAATAACTTTTAAAATTATGAAATCATGAATTCTTGAAGGGGTTTTGGAATTTACATTAAAATTTTGCATTATGAATTCTTTAATGATATTATTGATTTGATCTTGTGACTTCTCCTCAAAATTGATTTTTAATCTTATATATGTATGTATGTTTTTAAAGTTGACAATTGAATTGAGAGCATGACTATTTATGCTCCCTCTCATGTTGCACACCTCTTGATTTTAGAATATTATGAATTGAAGAATGTTACTAAGAAGCATGGTATCAAAATTCTTGACTATTGTTGAATGGTTTAAGATTGATTTTTAAATTGATGAGAGGGGGTTTTACATATTGATAAATTTTGAATATATATAATGAAATAATTGCATGGTTTTCCAAAAATACATGACCACCACATGTCTGTTGAAATGATTGAAAAGAATGATCCTTGCATAATTTGATACGTGTTTTGAAGAATGAATCTTCTTGAATTGTTTGAAGTATGGTGGTCCACACTTTATGTTTTGAAATAAAAGACTATGATATGATATTTTATGGCTCAGAAAACATGACTTTCAAGTCTTGGTATGACAATACCAAAATAGAACATTCTATACTAGACACAGAATAAAATAGAAATCAGATTTTTTTCTCAGATTTATAGATTTTGAATTGAGAAAGATGCATGTCCAGAAAAGGCAAAAATTGGGGATAAAGAGACGTTAGGTGGTTACCCAAAGAAGGAACGAGTTCAGAAAACTCATTACCTAAAATCGTGTTTTATCGATACGGGTTATTATTCCCCCTAAAGGGAGTATACGCTGGCCTAGTGCCCTGTGGAGTATCAGACTCAGACACTCCAACTCTTGCGGCAAACTTGGGTTGGGCGCTTGACCGCCGAGTTAAGGGTGGACTCCATATGGCCTGTGGGATTGTAGACTTGTAGGGTGTACCACCTAACTCAGAAGAAACACAATAAATGGAATTGCATTGACAATTTTGTGATTATTAAGGATTTACCTATGTATTTTAAACTATATCATACATGATGTTTCATGAACTGCTCTCATCTATTTTATATATGTAAATGCATTATTTTGGATTGTTTTACGTACCAGTACAATTATATTGATCCCCTATATTTCAAGTTCTGAGGCTCAATCTAGAGGTCCTGTTAAGCCGTAGAGTAATCAGAATAGAAAAGTCCGGTTGGTGAACCTTCTTTGTTCTAGAAGGCCTGTGTGTTTTCAGACATTTGTTACTTACTTTGGTTTAGGTCCACTAGGGGCCTTGCCCCATTTTCAGATAGTTTTTAAATTTGTATGTAATAGAGATTTCCCGGACTAAAATAGATGTTGTCTATTTGTTGATTAACTTATTGTCGTGTTAAATTTAACTCAGAACATGACCATGATTCCGTTGTTTATATTCCACATCTTTTCTTTATTGATATGAATGATGTTCTTGATATACCAGACCAATAGGGGCATCCAAGACCATATGGTTCGGGATGCTCGTCACGACTAGGGTCCCGACTAGGATCCTGACTTAGGCCATGACAAACTTAGTATCAAAGCACGGTTTATGGTCCCAGGGTATCTGTGAAATTACTCCGAGTAGAGTCCTATTTATGGGTGTACAGTGCACCACATTTATAGGTAGGAGGCTACTAGGTATTTAGAAATGTTTCCCTTCTTTGTGATTTAGTTTGTGTTGTAGAGTCTGAATGTTCCCTAGTCAATGGTCTCTTGTATTTCAGAAAAAGCTATCATGCCTCCATGTCACTCCAATAATCAGAATGCCCAAATAGAAAATATTTGTCCTACCCATAGGATGAGGACACGCAATAGGGCTTACACTCCTGAATTTGTTACTGCTCCGAGAGTCCCTCCTGTTCATACCAGCCCACCCCAGGCACCTAGGGCTCCCCGGTCTGGGACCAACCTCACCAAACTTCTACAGAGAGAGATATTGAATGTTGAGTTCAGACAATTGATGCATATGATTGAATAGTTGGTGGCTTCACAGGCTCGACGGTTCCAGGATGTTGGGTCTGCGACTGGTGCCTCTTAGACTTCATTGGTGAGCCAGTTTATGAGGTTGAATCCACCTAAGTTTATGGGTACAAAGGTGGAAGAGGATCAATAAGAGTTTGTAGACGAGATGGAAAAAAAAATTTGAGGGATACATGTAGATGAAGTGGAAGGGGTTAAAATAGTGGCTTATCAACTTAAGGAGGTATCAAATCAGTGGTAGAATGAGTGGGAAGATTCAAGGGGTGAAAATGTTGAGCCTTATATGTGTGGAAAATTTGTGGAAGCTTTCCTAGACCGATTCTTTCCCCAGGAGTTGAAGGAGTGCAAGGCTAAAGAGTTCATAAATTTGAAACAGGGGAAGATGAGCGTCAAGGAGTACACCCTAAAATTCAATCAACTATCTCGTTATGCTCCAGAATTGGCAAGAAATATAAGGGCCCATATGAGAAATTTTGCATTCAGCCTTTCGAATGACTTGGTGTTGGAGTGCAAAGGGGCGATGCTGAATAGGGATATGGACTTCTCTAGATTGTCTATTCATATGTAGCAGGTTGAGGAACAGAAAAAGAGGGTTGCCAAAGCAAGGGAGAAGAACAGATAAGCCAAGATGTCTAGGAGAACAAACCAAAGCAACAGTCAGCCGCAGGATGGTAATTGGGGTAACAAGTAGCCGAAGAGAAAGTTTTGGAGTAATACTCAGCCCGCAGCCAGCGCCCCATGCCCAGACCTCCAGTTGATCAGCGATTTTAGAATTTCAAGTCTAGTCATAGGCCGAGGGCGTAGGGTACCCAGTACCAGGAAAGTGTGACTCAATTGTATCGGACCTTTTCATGGTATGAGACTTGCTATAAGCATCACCTAGAAAAGTGCCTGCTAGGCATGTTGGTATGCTATGTATGCAGACAGTCGGGCTATTTCCAGAGAGATTGTCCTTCAGCTATAAGGAACTTCGATGGTGCTAAGTCCCAATAACCACCACCTCCAAAATGCGCTACTTCAGCTACTGGAAGCGATCAAAACCAGTTATATGCCTTGTCCAACCACCAGCAGGCAAAGGCCTCGCTAGATATAGTCACGGGTATGTTGCAAATCTTTTCCTGTGATGTATATGTGTTACTTGATCCCGGATCTACCTTGTCTTATGTGACCCCTTATGTGACCATTGGTTTTGGCATCAAACCTAAAGATATTCCTAAACCTTTCTCTATTTCTACTCCTGTTGGAGAATCTGTAATAACTAGGAGGGTGTACAAAAATTGTGTGGTGTCAGTTTATAATCATGATACTATTGCAGACCTTATAAAGATTGACATGATTGACTTTTATGCTATTTTAAGTATGGATCGGCTCTATTTGTGCTATGCCAAGTTAGATTGTAGAACCCAAAAGGTTACCTTCTCATTTCTGAATGAATCTGTGATAGAGTGGAAAGGATATTCCTTAGCACCTAGAAGAAAATTCATCTCTTACCTCAAATCCCGCAAACTTAAATCTAACTGTTGTTTGTATCATTTGATCCGAGTAAAAGATTCTAATATTGAAAGTCCTTCTCTTTAGTCCGTCCCTTTGGTTAATGAGTTCCCAGAAGTATTTCACGATGATCTCCCAGGGATACCACCTGATAGGGAGATAGATTTCAGTATTGATTTATTGTCGGACACCCATCCTATATCTCTTCTGCCATACAGAATGGAGCTTGCAGAATTGAAAGAATTGAAAGAACAATTAAAATATCTTCTTATTAAAGGCTTTCTCCATCCTAGTGTTTCTCCCTGGGGTACACCTGTACTCTTCGTGTGTAAAAAAGATGATTCCCTCCGCATGTGTATAGACTACCATCAGCTGAATAAGGTCACTGTCAAAAGCAAATATCCTCTTCCTAGAATTGATGATCTCTTTAACCAACTTCAGGGTGCCAGGTGTTTTTCAAAAATAAACCTTCGTTTGGGGTATCATCATTTGAAGGTTAGGGAGGCTGATAGCCCCAAAATAGCTTTCTGAACCTGATATGGCCACTATGAATTCTTAGTTATGTCTTCAGATTAACTAATTCCCCAACAACTTTTATGGACCTTATGAGTAGGGTGTTCCATCAGTTTCTAGATCTGTTTGTCATAGTTTTCATTGATGACATTTTTATTTATTCCAAGAGTTAGGAGGATCATGCCAATCACCTCCAAATTATTCTTCATACTCTCAAAGATCATAAATTGTATGCAAAATTTTCCAAGTGTGAATTCTGGCTTAATGCTATTGCTTTCTTGGGACATATTATATCTACTGAGGGAATTAAAGTTGATCCCCAAAATATTAAGGCATTGAGGAAATGGCCCAGATCCACGACTCCAACTGACATTCGAAGCTTTTTAGGTTTGGCAGGGTATTACAAAAGATTTGTAGAGAGTTTTTCTTCCATAGTTGCTTCACTTACCAGGTTGACACAGAAAAGGGTGAAATTTTTGTGGTCTGACTCCTGTGAGAATAGTTTTGAGAAGTTGAAAGACAAGTTGACTACTGCACCTTTTTTAACCCTTCCCGAGAGTACAGAGGTGTTTGTTGTATGTTGTGATGCATCCCGAGTAGGACTTAGATATGTACTCATGCAGTATGGCAAGATGGTAGCTTATGCATCTAGGCAGTTGAAGGTGCACGAGCAAAAGTACCCCATTCATGACTTGGAGTTAGCGGTTGTGGTGTTTGTATTTAAAATATGGAGATACTATATTTATGGGGAACACGTTGATATATTTAATGACCACAAAAGTTTGCAGTATGTTTTCTCACAGAAAGAGCTGAATCTCAAGCAGAGGCATTGGTTGGAACTATTAAAGAATTATGACATAAGCCTGCACTATCATCAGATCAAGGCAAATATGGTTGCCGATTCCATCAGCAGATTATCTATGGGTAGTCTTTCTCATGTTGAGGAAGGAAAGAAGGAGATGGTGAGAGATATTCACCGACTTACAAATCTAGGGGTACGACTTTTAAATTCCAAAGATAACGACGTAGTTGTACATGAAATAGCTAAATCTTCCTTATGTACGGAAGTTAGGGGGAAACAGAACAAGGATCCTATCTTGATGCAAATTAAGAAAGATATGGGTCAACAGAAAGTGATGGCATTTAAAATTGGTGGTGATGGTATTTGAGGTACCAAGGCAGGCTGTGTGTACCGAAGTGGATAGTTTGCGAGGGAGGATCCTCGATGAGGTGCACACGTCTAGGTATGTTATTCACCTAGGCTCTACTAAAATGTACCATGATCTTAAAGTTATATATTGGTGGAATAATATGAAACATGTGTTTCTGATTTTGTTTCCAAGTGATTGAATTGCCAACAAGTTAAAGTGGAACATTTAAGACCAGGTGGTACCTCCCAATAGATAGATTTGCCTATGTGCAAGTGGGAGATGATCAATTTGGACATCATCACGAGACTTCGGAGGTCCCGAAGCCAATATGATTCCATTTAGGTAATTGTGGACCAGATGACCAAGTTAGCTCACTTTCTGCCAGTGAGGACTAACTATTCGGGAGATGATTATGATAAGCTACATTGAGGAAATAGTTCATTTTCATGGGGTACCTGTATCCATTATATCCAATCAAGGTACGCAATTCTCTTCATAGTTTTGATGATCTTTTCAGAGGGGTTTAGGTACCCAAGTAAACCTGCGTACTGCATTGCACCCTCAGACCGATGGACAAGCTGAGCGCACCATTCAAACCCTTGAAGATATGTTAAGGGCCTGTGTAATTGAATTCAAAAGTGGTTAGGTAGACCATTTTCCATTGGTAGAGTTCGCCTATAATAATAGTTACCATGCCAGCATTAAGATGGCTCTTTTTGAAGCACTTTATGAGAGAAGGTGTAGATCACCGATTGGATGGTATGAAGTTGGTAAAATGCAGTTGTTTGTGCCTGATCTTGTACATCAAGAAATGGAAAAGGTGAAAATTATTAGAGAACAACTTAAGACAGCTCAGACTTATCAGAAGTCCTATATCGATGTTAGAAGAAGAGAGATAGAATTTAAGATTGGTGATTGGGTATTTCTCAAGGTCTCCCCTATGAAGAAAGTCATGCATTTTGGAAAGAAAGGGAAACTTAGTCCTCGCTATATAGGACCATACCAGGTTTTAATAAGGATAGGTGGAGTTGCCTATGAATTGGAATTTCCCGCAAGTTTAGGCTTCGTACATCCCGCGTTTCATGCGTCTATGTTGAAAAAGTGTATTGGGGATCGTTCCTTGGTGTTGCCTATAGAGTAAATCAATGTGAAAGACTCTTTGACATATGCAGAAGAACATGTTCCTATTCTGGATCATCAAGTTTGGAAGTTGAGAAGCAAGGAAATAACTTCGATTAAGGTGCTATGGAAAAATCAAAAAGTTGAGAAAGCTACTTAGGAGTCAGAGGACGATATGCGTGCAAGATACCTAAATAATTTTTATCCGGGGAATAATAAAATGGAAGGTACAATCCTTGACTTATTATTTTTATCTCCTATTCACTAAGATAAATCGCGGTTACCTGTGTCCCACGTCATCATTCGGGGATGAATGATCCCAAAGGGGAGATAATGTAACACCCCGCAAAAATCTTCTACGTGGTATCTCACTTAGTAGCATGTTTGAGAGGCTAGCAACTTGAGAATTTCCTAAGTGTCAAAAAGGACTTAGTCATATTTTAAGCTCCTAAATTTGTGTGATCTTTAAATCGATTTTTCAACCCTTGAGGTATAAATTTTTGAGTTGATTCATGTTCGGGGAAGTGAAGGGGATGTCTCAGAGAAGTTTTAGAATTTTTGAACGGCATTAGAGGTGTATTTGGGTGTTGGAAACAGTGGCCCGATGCGAAGTCAGCGCGCTGTGTCGGTGATAGCATCGATGAAGCAGTGGACCATTGCGATCTCAATGCGTCGAAATACGCCGATGCCCAATTCATATTTTTTTTAAGTAATAACCATCCTTGTGGAGGGTATTATAGTCTTTTTCCTTGCCCTATCTCTACCATAACATGAAATTTAAGTGTCATTACAGAAAAATACATCAGAAAAAATACCTCTCTCTCTAATCAAAACCCTAGTCCCTCCCCTAAAGATTAAGAGTTCATCTTTGAAGTCAGGAATTTCAAGAAAACTTGAGCAAGATTTGGTTTCTACTCTTCCTCCTAAGTGATCAAAGGTACGTTGGGTTTTCCTAAAACTACTTGGGCATAAGGAAAATGCTTCAACAACTTTTAACATTGTGAAATCATGAATTCTTGAAGGGGTTTTGGAATTTACATTGAAATTTTTCATTATGAATTCTTCAATGATATTATTGTTTTGGTCTTGAGGCTTCTCCACCAAATTGATTTGTAATCTTATATATGTATGTATGTGTTTAAAGTTGATAATTGAATTGAGAGGATGACTATTTACGCTCCCTCTCATGTTGCAACACCTCTTGATTTTAGAATGTTATGAGTTGAAGAATGTTATTTAGAAGCAGGGTATCAAAGTTCTTGACTATTGTTGAATGATTTAAGATTGATTTTTAAATTGATGAGAGGGGATTTTACATGTTGATAAATGTTAAATATATAAAATAAAAGAATTACATGGTTTGCCAAAAATATATGACCACCACATGTCTGTTGAAATGATTCAAAAGAATGATCCTTGCATAGTTTGATAAGTGTTTTGAAGAATGAATCTTCTTGAATTGTTTGAAGTATAGTGGTCCAAACTTTATGTTTTGAAAGAAAATACTATGATATGATATTTTATGGCTCAAAAAACATGACTTTCAAGTCTTGGTATGACGATGCCAAAACAGACAATGTTATAGTAGACACAGAATAGAATAGAAATTAGATTTCTCCTCAAATTTACAGATTTTGAATTCAGAAAGATGCATGTCCAGAAAAGGCTAAAATTAGGCATAAATAGACATTAGGTAGTTATCTGAAGAAGGCATGAGTTCAGAAAACTCATTGCCTGAAACCGTGTTTTTCCGATATGGTTTATTATGTACCCTACAGGGATTATATGTTGGCCTAGTGCCCTATGGTGTATCAGACTCAGACACTCCAACTCTTGCGGAAAACATAGATTGGGGGCTGGGCCGACGAGTTAAGTACGGACTCCATATGGATCGTGGGGTTGTAGACTTATGGGGTGTACCACCTAACTCAGAAGTAACTCAAAGAATAGAATTGCATTGACAAGAATGTTTTATGATTATTACAAATTTTCTCACGTATTTTAAACTATATCATGCATGTGTTTCATGACCTGCTCTCATCTATTTTATATATGTAAATGCATGATTTTGTATTGCTCCGCGTACCAGTACAATTGTATTGACCCCCTATATTTCAGGGTCTAAGGCTAAGTCTAGAGGTCCTTCTAAGCCGTAGAATTATCAGAATTAAAGAGTCCAGCTGTTGAGCCTTCTTTGTTTTGGAAGGCCTGTATGTTTTCATACATTTGTTGCTTACTTTGGTGTAGGTCCACTGAGGGTATTATCCTAGTTTCAGATAGTTGTTAAATTTGTATGTAATAGATATTTCACAAACTGAAATAGATATTGTCTATTTGTTGATTAACTTATTATCGCGTTGTTAAATTTAACTCAAAACATGACCATGATTCCGTTGTTTATATTCTGAATCTTTTCTTTATTGATATGATTGGTGTTCCTGATATACCAGACTCATAGGGGCGTCTGGGACCATATGGTTTGGGATGCTCGTCAGGGCTAGGTTCCCGACTCGGTGTTGAGGTTCAATTTTATGAAGTCTTTATGATATACATCTTGTCTATCTTTTTATCTTTGTATACTGGAGATTCAAGTTCTTAGGATTGTGAGCTTGTTAAGTGTACCTATGATAAGTTGCTGCAACTAAGGTAGGTAATAGCCATATATTTTAATTATTGACAAAAATAATGCATCTCATTTGGTGTCTAGTTTTTCCAATAATAAAGTATTCTTTTGATCATGTATCATTTGAACTTTTGCAGGGATTGTTATCTCTCCCTTTGCCCCTACTAGGGTTAATTTCTATTTTAAAATATGTCAATTTTACCTGATAGTCGTCTTATAGAATATTAGTATCCATGTCAATGTACAAACTATATCTATTGATTTGTCCCATAATATCGTAGATGTAATAACATTCAGTTACAAAAAAATCAATCCTCACTCTCTTATTACAGTATAGATGATCTGTGTCATGACATTTAGTCTTCTTCAATAATAGGGTCTACCTCTTTCCAACAATTCATCCTCTATATATACATATATTAATAGTTCAACGGGATCTAGTTTTCATTAGGTGGATAATGTATATGTTTTATTTAGATATAAGTGTGTTCAACAAATTAAATGGATTGAATATTTGGTTCTATATTTTTATTTCTAGTTGTGTCCTACTAAAGTTTATAAGGATGTTCTTTTGAATCTATATTTCTTGAATCTGCCTTTTTCCTATTTGATCAACACTGTCTCATTATTTCTATATATACTTAAAAAATATGTTAACTCCTTGCGAATTGTCTTTGTTACTATCACATATTAATTTTACTTATTTTTTGTTAGTACGTTCAGAAAGATCCGAAGAAGTCGATTTAAACTTGGGTTCAACTTAGCACAAGTTCTATAACTAGGTAAGAAATTCTTATCATCAGCCAACACATAATTCTAATAAAATACACATGGCTTTTAAAATTTAATTGTAAAGTAATTAAAGCTTTTGTATGTTATGAGATCTAATTTTAATATTAACCTTTTTTTAGGAATACAAATGTTCCATCCAAGGATTGGGTGGATTTACCTAGGTATAGCGAAGAGTATAAATAGGGTATTATATCTTTCTTAGCTTTTGCTTACCCTTATAGAGTTCTTGAAGGTGAAGAAATTATGTGACCATATGATAGGTGTTGTAATGTTTGATGGACTCGAGAGATGTAGTATATAATCATCTAATAGACCGTGAATTTATTTAAGGCTATAAGAGATGGATCAATCATGAGGAATAGAAAATTCAGTTGAATGTTGACGATCATATGGATGACTAATATGATGATATTGAAAGGTTGTTGAATGATCAATTTATACATGTTGCAAAAGTTGAAGGAGTTTATGAAGGTTCAAATAAAAATGCCTAGAAATTCTATAACATAGTTGAAGAAGAAAGCCAAGAGTTATATGCCAATTCTAAAGGATTCTATATATTATCATTCACAATCCGTTTATATTTGTTGAAGTATCTACATGGATGGAGCAATGAATCATTCACTTATCCTTTAGAATTATTAAAAGAGGCAATGCCGGAGTTAAACATTCCTCCATCCTACAATAAAGCTAAGTCTATGGTCAAGGATTTTTGTCTTGATTATGAGAAAATTGATGCTTGTCCTAATGATTATATGTTGTTTAGGAATGACCACAAGGATGATGAATCGTGTTATATTTATAGAGCTTCTCAATATATTAAACCTCCTAAAGTATATTATGAGGTCCTGAAGTATTAAACCTCCTGAAGTATATGGAAATTCATATTTGCCAATGTGAGATTGGTCTTGGTGACCGTGTACATGATGCCATACTATATTTTTGGGGATATACTAGTCATCCCAGATTTTCTTCCCTGGTCGTACGATATCACGCACTGGAGCACTTTCATCAAGGGGAGCTCAACTCGTATAGCTCGTGGGTGGTTTAGGACAGCAAAGATACCAGTCTAGGTAAAGGTTTTAAAGGCATGCTAAACCCGATCCTCTTTCCTGGCATGGTTATATATATATATATGTATGTGTGTGTGTTTGTGTCTGTGTATGTGTATGTATATATATATATGTATGTATTATATATGTGAGTGTGTGTATATATATAAGTATATATATATATATATGTATGTATAGTTGTGTGCATACGGAAGTTTTCACTTGGTTTTATAAATGGCATTATTTTATCCTTATCCTGAGATCATGTTAACGTTCACCCGCTAACCCGTCTACTGGCGGTTGTATAGCCACGTTATGCAGTAACCAGCCGTTCTACTCCTCCTATATAGTGATTGACTTGGGGATCAGCATTTGGACTGAAGCGGTGAGGTTCCATATTTTAGAAAGGATCTATTTCATGTTATTGATATTTCAAGACACTTTGATTTTTTTTTTTGGATATTGGTTTTGGCCATAGTTGGGGACATGTCTCAATTAGATTTTATTATTCTTTTGGTTAGAGGCTTTGTGGTACTACTATAGGTTGGAATAGGCGGGATCGGTATAGGTATTAGCCTTAACATTTCGTATTGAGGCTGGCATCATTGGACATAATTTCTCACTGTTCCATCATATTTTATTTTGGGATTAATTATATTATGCTTTGGAACATCTTCTTGGTTATGGCCTAGTTTATAGCCCTAGTTTTGGTATTGGGTTGGTATGGTTGGATCGTTGGTATGGGATGGATGGACTCGGTTGGATCGGTCATGATTGTATCCTATCCCAGAGTTTTCATGTGATTTGTTACACTATCTTGTTATATGCTTGAAATTTAGCTAACTAAGGTAGACGGCAGGAGGTTAGGTTGGGTTACAGGGATGGTCTCCAGCCCCTCTCAGACTTGGGATGCCTATTATGACAAGGCCCCCGGTTAGGTATCGTCATCTTAGGTATGGACTGGTTGGCTCTTTGCTATGTTTTCCTAGATTGCTATGTTAAGACTATGACTTTAGCTCCGCTAGGTGTGCCAAGGATAACTTGAAAATCATTTGGGTCCTAATAGAGTTAATCCTTCATTCAGGCTCGCCGCTTGGTTGAGAAGGGATGTCTGTCTTACTTAGCTCATATTTATGATACTAGAGTTGTTTTATCTCCTTCTTTGGATTATGTTCATGTTTTCCATGAGTTCATGGATGTTTTCCCTACGTACTTTCCTGGTATACCTTTAAATCAGCATGTTAACTTTGTCATTGATGTTGAGTCAGGCACCAAGCCCAATTCTATTCCTCAGTATAGATTAACCCAGTCGAATTGAAAGATTGAAGAATCAATTGAAGGATTTGTTAGATAAGGGATTTCTCTTACCTAGTGTTTTACCTTGGGGTGCGCTAGTCTTGTTTGTGAAGAAGAAGGATGGGTTCATTCATATGTGTATTGATTATTGATAGTTGAACAAGGTGAAAAGTAAAAATAAGTATCTTTTTCCTCATATTAATGATTTATGTGATCAGCTTAGGGTGTTTCGGTATTTTTGAAGACTGATTTGAGATCCGGATATCACAAAATAAGGATTAGGGCTTTGGATATTCGGAAGACAGCTTTTTGGACTCGATACAATCATTATGAGTTCTTGGTCAAGCCTTTTAGGTTGAGCAATGCCCCAGCTACATTCATAGAGTTGATGACCGGGTGTTTTGATCATACCTGACTCTTTTGTTACGGTATTTACAGATGATATATTGGTTTATTCTTAGAGCAAAGCTGATCATGAGGAGCATTTGGGGATTGCACTCTATATAGATTGAGAAATGAGAAGTTGTATTTTAAATTTACCAAGTGTGAGTTTTGGTTGGAGTTTGTCTCTTTCTTAGGTCATGTGGTGATGGTATTATGGTTGATCCGACAAAGATTATAGCAGTTCATGATAGGGCTGGGCCTACTTCACCCACTGAGATTCAGAGTTTTATTATCTTGGCAGGTTACTATCGGTGTTTTGTTGAGGCTTTTTCATCTATTACAACTCCTTTAACCAAATTGACTTTGAAGAAGATTTCTTTTCAGTGGTTCGATGCTTGTGAGGCGAGATTTCAAAAGCTCAAGGATTTGTTAACATCAGCTCCTTTCTTGACTTTTCCCAAGGAGGTCGTGGGTTTTACCATCTTCCGTGATGCTGACATCTGCGTTAAGGGCATGCTACACCCATGTGTATTTTTGGAAAAAAATCATCCTACACTATAAATAGGAAATTTAGCCTCTATTCTAAACACCTTGGATATACGAGGGAGGCTCAAATATGGTTTTTCATCTTTACTTTATTTTACTTATAGTTTTTACTTAAGAATTCCATTTTTATGATTCTTTGTAAGACTATGAGTGGCTAAACACCCTCATTCAAGGGTTGAGGCTACGAACATGAATACTTAGCTTTCAACTACGTTGATTTAAATCATACTAATAACTAGAGAGGATAAAACCACCTAAGGTTCAAGATTTCTAAGCTCTAAGGGTTAATTTACGCTACGTTCTCTTCACAAAATTATTGATAAGAAGAATGTATTTAACCATTGTTGTGGATTCTCGTATGAATACGAAAAGACTGTTGTTCGAATGACTTGTTTACCAAATTATGGACTGATTATTATATGATTTTCATAGAGTATCTTTTGTATCTCTAAATATTTTTATTTCTCATGAAACTTGTATGAATTATAAAAGAAATGACCACTGATAACACGCAAACTACACCTCTCTTACAAGAATGTAAACGATCGTCGTCAATATATAACCCAACTAGATTGGGGTCGAATCCCACAAGGAATATGGTGTGAATTTGAGTTATCTACGGGTTAATCAACTGATAGTTAGTAGTTTTCTGTGAATGGGGGTTTTTGGAAAGGTAGAAAATAATTACATCTCAATTCAGTGTTTGAAATCAATATGATAAGGGAAACCAGAGTTATGTTCACTATGGGTGTTGGGATTTGACACACAGTAGTAATGGTTCAAGATTCTTGTGATAGGTAGGAACAGCAGACTATCCTTTTCGAAGTTATGTCTAAATGTTTCTCAACCTATTTAGACATTTAACCACCTAATTCTCTCAAACTTAGGGAATTTATATTTCATAACAGGATGTTATCTCAAGTTAATTAATTTTGTTACAGCATTAATTATTAGATGGAAGTTTGATGCTTCCAAGTCCCTATTGATAATTCACTTCTTACTAGGTTTGATTTCTTATCTCAAGCAAATCACTAGTAAGCAAGGCCTATTGTTTGCAACCAATAGTCAGAATATAAAATAATGGAATTAACAAACAGTTTCTACACTGTTAGAATCTTGAACACTTAGTTACGTTACAAACCCAAACCCATAGATCCCACAACTCGAGTTAAGGGAGTTTAGCTACTCATAATATAATAAGCAAGACAACAAGTTGAATTCATAATTTGATAGATAAACTTACAGCAAGATGAATAGTAACAAGTATTTCTCAGATTTGATCACGGTAGAAAATCCCAAAATAATGGTAACAATCTCTCCAAAAAAAATTGTCTTGTTAAAGTCAGAAAACTAGAGACAAAGATTCACCAAGCACGTCTAGTTCTCCCCACTATTAGAAAACCCTAACATATGTTTTAAATACTTAAGCCTAATTATGGAAACAAAATCACAGATTATAGTATTTTCTCAGACAGATGACGATGTGTGTGACGGCTTATCAGGAGTCTGATGACTTATCAGGAATGTCGTCAACTCCTCTTCACTATTGAAAATCTCTGCCTTAGGTTGACGATGAGGTGTGATGGCTTATCAGACCTTTGATGACTTATCACAGACGTCGTTGATTATTCACTTCAAATACCATTCACTGGCTAAGCCTAACAATAATCCTAATGGTTTATCACACTTCTGATGGCCTATCACAGATGTCGTCCGGTATTCCAGCTGAATTCCATTCTCTGTCTAAGGCTGACGACAACTCTGATAGCTTATCACAAGGCTGATGATGACTTATCAGATAAGTCGTCAGCTATACTTCCCTCTCTACTTGCTCAGAAATTAACTCTTTTACTTTCATTATTGCTGATTCTTTTGCATCTTGACTTTTACTACAATACCAAAGAGAAAACAATCAAAAACGATAAAATTTGCTTAAGACTTTACAATTATTCTCAGTTAAAAGCCTAAAATATGCTAGCATCTGCTCACACATCAACCACCTAAGAGTTATGTCTTGAAAGGAAATTGTTTTTGCCTAAACTTATATGTCCTTTTCGAAAGAGAACTCTTTTATGATATTTGAATCATCTTGGTGGTCAATAATATATTTTTGAATAAAAAGGTCTATGGATATGATATAATATGATATGATATGATATGATATGACATGATATGATATGATATGACATGACATAACATGACATGACATGATATGACATGATATGACACGACATGATATCATATGATATGATATGATATGATATGACATGACATGACATGACATGATATGATATGATATGACAGGATATGATAAGATAGGATAGGATATGATATGACTTGCAAGTCTAGGTATGTCGATACCTTATTATGATATACCCTTAACAGAATAAGAAATGAACTTTTATAAGTATGGAGTAAGATTTTTAAAAGGCTAAAAATGGGCTCTAAGAGAGCTAGATGGTTATCCGAAAAAGGCATGAGTTTAGATAACTTAGTGCCGAAACTCATGTTTTGTTGATACAGGATTGATTTTGTCCTAAAATATGGATTATCACTGTATACTTGCTTCGCATAGTTGTATACTAGAGGAGGCACTCCTATCCTTGCAGCAAACTCAGATAGTGGGCTTGGCCGACGAGTTAATGGCGGACTCATATAGCCTCTGGTGTAATAAACTTGTAGGGTGTACCATCTAGTTCAGAATTTAAACAAAGATTTGAGTCTATGTTGTACGAGTTTGATTTAAGCTTTACTATGCGCATGTATTTTTTATCTCAATTATGTTCAATTGTTTTCATAATGCACTTGATTATTTTATATGAAATATATATGATTTTTGGATTGTTCTACATACCAAGACATTTCAAGTATTGACCATCCTCAGGCGGCTGCATTGTCTCATAATGCAGATTCTGAGGTACAGTCTCATGGACCAACACAGCAGTAGACCTCTTTCAGGATTCAGAGTTGGTAAGCCTGTAATGCCCCGCAAAATCCTTTTCCATTCTGAGCCTTAGAACGTATTTGGTAAAGCGAAAATTTGAGTCAAAATATTTCAAAAATATCCTCCCAAGTAGAAAATACTTCGAATCGTTTGAGAATCTATTTGAGCATGAATTAAGATCATAGAGGTCCCCTAACCCATGGTCGAGTTGAAAGCTTTCCTATAGTTCAAGTTTTAGTGACCGTCAAAATTTGAGTCAACTTCAATCGACCATAACTTGTTGTATATGAAGAAATGGATGGCTTGATGTATATCAAATGAAATATCTTTGAATTAGCTTTCCAACGATACCAATTTTGCCTAAATCCGATATCGGAGCAAAGAGTTATGCTCATTTTACTCCAGCCTATCAAGCTAGAAAATAGTGACGACGTTTCTGATGGGCTACCACGTTTCTGATGACCTTTTTGACGACGTCGTCAGATTCTAACGATATTTCTGACAACATCGTCAGACCTGGGCAGAAAATCATAAAATCCACCCTTTTTGTGATGGCCTGTCACAGGTTTGACGACCTGTCACAAATGTCGTCAGCCATTTTTTTCCAGCAACTTAGAGACATTTTTACAAGGGTATTTTGGTCATTTACCACCCTTTTTGAGCCTCTATAAATATGGGAACCTCCTCCAAAAACCTAATTTTAATATTTTTCTCTTTAAATTCTCTTAATTCTCTTGAGAAGAGAAATAACTAGGGTTTCAATCAAGAACCCTAATCTTTCAAAAATCATCCATAAATTCTTCAAGATTTCTTCAAGAATAAAGTTTCTCATAGTGTGGGATTCAAGAATTATTTATTATAAGTGTGGATAGAGGCTCAAACATTAGAGTTCATCCAATTTCAAAGGTTAAGGTATATAGATATTGATTCTTGGGTCCCTTTCATCCAAGAAGCTCAAGAACCCTTTTCAAAACTCAAAGATTTTTATGTTTATGAATTTTTAATAATTTGTATGAGTTGAAATTGATGTTCAATGTGTTGTTGAGTTTTGATTTATGTTTGTCTTCAAGATTTATGAGCTTTGATCCTAGTATGTGGAACTCATGTGATGTTTATGATAGACCCTCTTGAAGTTGTTTTTTTTTCATGTGAATGTTTATGACTTTAGGTATAGAAATGGTTGAATAAGTGAAGAATGTTCCCCATAGGTTTGATAAAGAGATTAGGTGAAACATAAGAGCCATTATAATATGTTGATTGTGAGCTAGTCCATGCATGCCTAGTGTTTGATAAAATGCCTTAGTGAGTGAAATGAGTCAAATAGCATGAAATCCACAAGTAGGTGTAAAATCGATCATGTCTAGTAGATGTTGAAAGACCCTAGTGAACAAGTCGATATATGATAGTTGTAAGATTCCTTGATTTTGTGCTCTTTGATATATGCTAAGCTTTTAATACATGTCAAGTGGTTAACAAGAAAATAGGGACGTGTTAGTATGAAGTTTTTCCCAAATCTAGTGATATCCAAATACATGACAAGACCGATATAGGTATGAAGTACTTGATGTAAGATCTCATTAAACGGGGTATAATTTAATAGCATGTCTTCCCTAGGCTAGTATATGATGGTGAACCAATATTGATGATCCTTAAAGGTTTGGAGTGACCCTTTGGTGATTGTGATGATAAATAGAGGTCTATGTTTCCTAAATTCTTGATGCGATGTCCTTAGGATCTTGAGAGGGAAAGTATGTTATGATGCCCAACTACTTGAAGTGATGCTTTAATGATTGTGATAATACATGAATGATTGTAATGATGAATGAATGCTTGTAATACATGAATGAATGCTTGTAATGATGAATGAATGGATAACCGTGATGATGCATGAATGATTTGTGATGAAGAATGATTATGTCTTACTTTTATGTTATCGATTCCTGGGGGTATTTATACCCAAAAATAGAGTTGTTATCTAGAGCCCGTGTCAGTTTCTCGATAATTCTAATCGAGCCATGATTCTCAGAACTCAGTGAACTATAGAACTCTATATCCTCAAAAAAGTGTGAAGCTTAATAAAGCTCAGTAATCTTAGTTATCTCTGTAATCTCTATATCGCTAGTAATCTAGCCTCAGACCTGCAATCAGCTCAGTTCTAATAGTATTCAAGTGATTCAATTCTAATCTCAAAAGTGATTCGAGTAATCTATTCAAGCTCTATATCGTAAGTCAGATACCTTGATTCGATATCTTTTCCATCAGATACGGAACCAAGTGATCTCAGCGTAACTCAGTCAGATCTTTTGAGTAATATGATCAGTGTCAGATTCAGTTCAGCCAGTGTTCAATTGAGAATTTAGTTCTGAGTCTTCTAGTTGGGAGTAGAAACTAGCATCGAGCGAGCTCAAGAATGGGAACTCACCTACTAGTAGAGGATGTGATTCTTAGAAGCAATCCTTGTGCTCCAGAACTATGCAGCCAGCGTAGGTTGAGACATCACACCTGTTAGTTAAGGGTGGATGAGAGACATCATACCTACTAGATGAGGGTAGATGAGGTGGCTTGACCTGCTAGATAAGGGCTCCACTATTCTCGCTTGAGGACCTGCTAGATGAGGGTCACATAGAGTTGTCTTTACTAGCGGGGCGGTAATTGTTGACACCTAACTTTTGCCCTCCACGACTAAATTTAATCCTGAGTTTCTTTGATTTTTAATAAAATTAAAATATTTATTTCATCCGAATAAAAATTTATTAAATATATTTGTACGTAATTTTGTCATTTTAAGTAGTGATTATAATTTATCGTATTCAATTATATGAGATTTTATAATTTTGTTACTTAAATATTTATTTTTTTTAAATATAGGATTTTAATCAAGGCTTATAGATTCAAATGATTAAAGTCTTGATTTAAATATAATTTATTCTCAAAAATAATTTATTTGGATAAATATGCATTTGATTTTATTAAATTAAGAAGCTAGAAATTAAAAGAAGTATTAATTTGTATCGAATTTCAATTTAATTTAGCCAATCTATTAGATTTAGCCATAATTGAAATCAAATTGGTCATAATTGCAATGCAATTCGTCAATTGATTTTTAATTTGGTCAAAATAAAAAAATAAATATGGATAAATTTTAAATCCCAATTGGGGTTATATTTTAAATAACCCCAAAATTTTCAAGAACTCTCATAACTTCTATTCAATTTCCACCAAAAAATAAATTCAAATTGTACTACATTGTACTATTCCCCCCAACTTTGTCCTTTCCCAATTTTGAAATTCAAAGATTGTACGACATTGTACTATTTCCCCCCACATTATCTTCCACCTCATCTTATCTTTAATTTTTACATTCCAAAAGCACCCTTAAATGTTTTTTCTCCCACATTAGTAGATAACAAGAAATAAATCTCTATCCTTCCCTATAAATACTTTTCTCCCACATTAGTGAAGAAAAGAAGAAAACACCTCATTCTCTCCTATAATACTACCACTGCTTTGGTAGAGAAGGAGAGTGGAAAAATAAGAAACAAATTTTAGAAAGGTGAAAAAATCCTTTTTGAGCAAAATAGTTATTTTTATTTAGTAAAAAATTTTGTTTCATAGAGTTGGTCGGCTAATCAAAAATTTCAAGTTTTCAGTGACGTTTTTCGGTGGTGGTTGATTCCGACGAAGCTCGTAGTCTCATTTTGCTGCCCCCAAAAAGGTAAACACATCTTTCCTTTTTTTTAAGTTTTATTATCATTTTTTTTCTCTCTTCATCTTTTTTTTTCTTCGTAGTTATAATTTAGTTTGCTATAGATGGCCTTAAAGGCCATAGGACGTGTGATAGCGATATTTTAATTATTTTCATATTCATGATATAAAAATGAGCTAGCAATAGTTGTACGTGCCTTTTTTGACTTTATTCTTTGATTATTATAGATAAAGTTTTAATCTTTGCTTAAAATATGTACTTATGCTTTGTTTAACCTCATTGTTGGTGAATATGTTTGTTTTTAGCATGTAAAGTTTTATTTTTAGCATGTAAAGTTGTTTCCTTTATGTTGAAAAGAATAGATAATATTGGTTGTTTCTTCTTTTTTTACTTTATTGTTTGATTATTTTGGATAAAGTTTAGATCTTTGCTTGAAAAATATACTCATGTCTTGTTTAAATTCATCGTTGACGGATATGTTTGTTTTTAGCATGTAAAGTATTTTTATTTAAGTTCAAAAGTATTGTTTTGCCTTTTGACCTTATTTTTTGATTATTTTGGATAAAGTTTAGATCTTTACTTGAAAAACAATACCCATGTCTTGTTTAAACTCATTGTTAGCGGATATATTTGTTTTAGCGTGTAAAGTAGTTTATTTTATGTTGGAAGAATAGTTATTATTATTTGTTTCACCTTAATAAAAATAGTAATTGATTAAATCAGGAAGTTGTCATTTGCTTGTTAATTATTTTAAGGAACCTCCAAAATCTTCATATAAGAGATGAAGTGCTAGCTTTATTTTCCATCCACGATGTTTATTCCTCTTTTTTTTTCCGCATGTTTTTTAAATTTGTCAAAATGATGAGAAAGTTCAAATTTTTGTGGCTAAATAGAATTATTTAGATATTTTCGAGTCATGCATAGTATGATTGTGAAATGATATTTCAATTTTGGAAATGCTAAACTTTTATTCTAATTTTCTTACTCCCTTTGAATTGTTATATGTGCTCTTTGTGAGTGTAAAGATTTGATTCATGTCTCTCCTTTATTCATAATATCAAAAGAGAATCAACGATTTCTTAGAAATAAAAATCATAGGTCGTTACACGTTTTTCAATAAGATGTTGGTTGTAATTTATATGTATGAATTTTCATTAATGTCGCCTTAATTGAAATTTAAAGATTCTCTTTATTGAAAAGTTAGCCTTTATTTTCTTTTGTTAAATGGATTGGTGTCTATGTTTGTTCAATTCTAGAAATCATGAGTGTTTTTCTTGTTGCCTCATCCCTTTAATTTCGCAAGCTTACGTTGTTTGTTTCTCGCATTAATTTATTGAATATGGCCTTCTTCCTTTTACCTTTATTCATTCTTAATATGAACATAAATCATGAGGCATGTAAAGGAGTGTCTTTGCTTTGCATTTTTTATTTGTTGACTCTCATTCTTGTGCAAGTATGTTTATTCTTGTCATTCAAAAATTAGTTCTTTATAGTTTGTTTTACTTTGAAATATGTCACTTTTATGCCTTGAACATATATTAATTTCTTTATCTTTTCTTTGCATGAAAAAAATATCTCGAGTTCAAATGGACTCCTCTCCTCTTGCATTTCATAATGGGTAAATGATGCTCACCCCTTCGAGTCAAGTTCAAAGTTTAAACCCAAGGTCCACTACATGGCATGGGGGTGCTAGAAGATAGACGAAGAAGGAAAATGGGTCAAAATCCATTGATGAGGTCACTAAGAGACTTGAAAAGTCTCGATTTTTATTATTGTCTTCTTCTTATTTATTCATTTAATCATTTACGTATTCATTTATTTGGGGCCTTGAAGCCAAAGTTGTATTTAATACAGGTGAAGTGAGACTCGAGCCAAACGCTCAACAACTAGATTTGGACAACTGAAAATGGGTCAAAAGCCCAACTAGATTAAGACAGGTTTTGTTGATTGGGCTCGATGGCCTTAATCGTTTACTTTCTCCTCCATTTTTCTTTTTATGTGTTTACTTGCTTATTCATTTTGTTGACTTAGTTTAAAATCCGTAATAAGTTGCCTAAATCTATTTCACACAAATCATTTTCTAAAACCAGTCACTTTCGACAAATTAATCTTTTTCTGAAGTTAGTCAAAAGACGTTTTCAAACAGTCTGGATAACAGCAAGTTAGCGAACGTTTTAGGTGCCTAAAACCTTCCTAAAACGTTAATAGGAACCACTTACTCGGAATCTCTAACTTAAAATGATTTTCTGTTTTGGATCGTTTTTAAGTATTTTATAAAGGTTTCTTAATTCCTTTTAAAAATTAAGTGGCGACTCTCAAAAGTCAAAATTTTTCCACAAAATAGTAATGACACCCTTCCAACTGGGGCACGGGTTGGACCCTACCTATGGTAGGTCAGGGCATGTCGGTTAAGTGACTACCATCCATAGTTTTAGTTTCAGATTCAGTCTCAGTTTCAGAATCAGTATTCAGAAATCAGTACTGTCAGATACAGTCATCTATCATTATGAGGAACTCAGATAGTTACATCGATTTATGGGCCATCCTATTAGATAGACTTGGTCTCACATACAGTTATTTGATATTATATTCAGAGATATGTCGTTAGACAGGCTTGATCACAATATCAGATTTCTATTGAGTATTCTTGTTGTCAGATTCAGATTCAGATACAATCACATTTCTTATCATTGATAAAGCTTCCAAAATTATCTGTTAGAAAGGTTGATCTCTAATCCTGTCAGTCGAAAGTAGTAAGTTCAAGAATTCAGTCATTGATGTAAGCACATCCAGATCCTCAGTTATCAGTATCAGATGAGTCAGTGATTCAGTATCTCAGTGTCAGTAGTGAGTTCAGTCTGTAGTAATGTGGTATCTGAGTTTCAGTTTCTAAAGTTGTGATAAGTGTGTTCATGTATGTGTTCTCATGCGACACTTTCCTGATTATTCAGTTTAGATATTGCACATGCATGAACCCTTGCATTAGCCTACCCCGTCTACATACTCAGTACATTTTTGTACTGACGTATTTGCGCTATGGTGTTTTATTTGACACCATAGGTTCAGAGGCACAGGATCTAAATTATCCTCAACAGTTCAGTCCCCGTCAGCAGCAGTAGCAGTGAGTCCTCTTCTTTCGAGGATAAATCTCAGTTTACTATTATTGTTTCAGATTTTGTTTATCTTCAGTTGACAAAGTTAGTTGGGGACCTATCCCATCAACTCCACAGTTCAGACAGTTTAGAGGCTTTTCAGACGGATGTATTAGTATTCAGTTTTTTGTATTATGAGTATTCATGGATGTGTTGAACCTTATGTCTAGTTTCCGCATTTATTTTAGACATTGTGCAGTGTACAGGTACAGATATCAGTAAAGGGTTAGCTTGTGGTCCTTCGGGGTCAAAAGCACCGTGTGACGTCTCAGGATGAGATCTTGGGGCATTACAAAGCCTCTCTTATTTCGGAAGGCCTTTATTCATATGTTAATTTCTTTTAGTTTTATAGTCCAACTGGGGCATTTTATCGGTATAGATAAATTAGTTTTTAGTAGAGGCTTCATAGACAGGATTGGATTTTATGTTTCAGTATGACTTGATGTAATAAATTTGAATATGAGACTTTCCCTATGTTTTAGTTTATCTCCCACTTTGTATGTGAATTATGCTAATGGTAGCATGCTGAGGGATCTTTCCAGACTTTGTGGTTCAGGATGCCCGTCGCAGTCAGAGCCTCGATTTGGGTCGTGACGCCTTTACCTGAGGAAAATTTCAAGTATTTATAACCAAAAGATGTTGCTTCAAAAAGGAAGAAATGGTTCACTAAATAGTGCACTATTTTCAAAATGACACCTACCTGCGCTGCATCTGCGCCTGACATGTGCTGCATCTAAGTGAGCAAGTAGAGTATGGAACAAATCATAATGTTTTGGCTTGGCCTGCACTCAACCTACGCCAGACCTGCATGTGAAGGTCGTCATTTTATTTTGAAACAATACTTCAAAGGGTCACGTCCCTTCGAGGTAACCTCGATTTGGTTCGTGACTCCTTTACCTGAGGAAAAGTTCAAGTATTTATAACCAAAAAATGTTGCTTCAAAAAGGAAGAAATGGTTCACTAAATAGTGCACTATTTTCAAAACGACACCTACCTGCGCTACATCTGCGCCTGACATGTGTTGCATCTAAGCGAGCAAGTAGAGTATGGAACAAATCATAATGTTTTGGCTTGACCTGCACTCGACCTACGCCAGACCTGCATGTGCAGGTCGTCATTTCATTTTGAAACAGTACTTCAAAGGGTCACGTCCCTTCGAGGTATGTTGTGACTGCATCCGCAAATGGAGAAATATTTTCTATTGGACTTTTACATTAAAAAACATCCCTTATATCAAGTTTCAAATAAATTTTGTCTAAAAAAATAATCTCTCGATCATTTTTCAAATCCAAAGGCAAAGCAAAAGTCAAGCCAAGACAGCGGCGTAAGGCATGTCTTGTTCTTGCCTCACTATCCATATGAATGAATGCTTCTTAATATAAGCATGAGAAAGCTCCTTTCTCCCACCAATATGGAAGAATTTTACTTCCTTAAAGTGAAAATCACTTCACTTTTCCCTCTATTTGTTCCCTTTATTTTCCATTTATATATTCACTTAGAACCCAATAGTCTCATAGGTATTTGCCTCTCTAAACGTCTAGCAAGACACAGCTTTATCCAATAGACTAAGCAGGCGTCTGATAGGTATTTTCGTCTCTATACTCACCAATATCAGTACGAATCATTCCAGCCTTATCAGAATGTACAAAGAGATATGTATCGTCCAAGACCTATTTTATAAACTGTTGTGTTTTGCGCAATATAGCATTCATTTGTTAATGAACTATGCCATTGGTACATCACTGCAAAGGTAGAAAGTAGATCTCAGCATTCAAGATGAGCCAAAATTATTTGAAATAAAGCTGGCACAGGAATTGTGTGTTAAGAGTTGACACTTATAAAATGAATGTGGTAGCCAGTATATATGTCTAGTTAAGCCATTCAAGTTACAGAAGATTCCACTAGAGTTAATTATTTTTCCCAAATCAACATCTTAGATGTTCAGACTCATTTAGTTTCCTAGATATATTTGATTGTGGTTTACTTGTGCTTACTAGCGATTTAGCATAATATGTACAATCCATATTGTCCTTCTCCGTGATGTACATAAGGCTTCAGCTGCAAAACAAATAGCCATTAGTTAAAATAAAATGATAACCACTGATAATAAAAAGCTAAAAAGATGCAAAATAGCTCTAATTCCCTCTTAAAAGAGTGGGAAGTTGGATCTTTCACCGTACAATTAGAATATAGTAAGGCTAATGACACAAATGAAATGGGAATTCATAAATGCATCCTTTTGCATTATTATTTTTCCTTTTCGGAACACTTCAAGAAAATAACGGTATGTCAAAACTTTGGATAGTAAAGAAAATAAGGTGATGCACCTTAAGATTGTTTTCATAAGAAATAGGCTTTGACACTAGTAGGCCAAAATACTAGGGAGATCACCAAGCCAAAAGACTCATAGTAGTTTTGGATTGTTAACACTTTGCACATTTTAACGTCAAACGGCACCACATTCTAATAGTCCCAACAAGTTTGCTTCCATTTGTATTGGTTAGTGCGGGGTTAGATATACTCATATATGCATCTCATCCTACTCAGTTTACCCTGCCATCTTAGATACTACAATCCAAACTTGCCTTTCTGTTTAATCATTAATATTTAGTTTACGGATCCTCGTCATCTACTTCAGAGTTTGTGACTGAAAATAGCATTGGTGAATTTCAAAGGCTATCTAGGCACAGCCATCTTCTCGTGCTTCCACTTTTTGGTAGTTACGTCGAACTTAATGCAATAAAAGATACTACTATAGAAAGGGCAATTTGGTGAACTAAGGCTCCTACTATGCGTGGGATCCAAGGAAAGGCTGGACCACAAGGTCTATTATATAAAGTCTTACCCAGCATTTCTGCAAGAAGTTGTTGCCACAGTTTGAACCAATGACCTCCTGGTCACATAACAACAACTTTTTTAGGCTCCCTTCAAAATATTGCTATTTCCAGGTACAAAATCTGTATATAACAATATGAACTTCAACACTAAGTTCAAGAACAACTTGAAAAACTATAATGAAGTTCCAACAACTTCAAACACAAGTTCAAATGAATGATCAAATGAACTATCAAAATGAAGTTTATACTAATTTCTGAAAAACCAGTAAAACTAACTTAAAGAAATAAAGATGAAGACAGAAAATTGTAGAATCAAGTCCACCAAATTCACGATGTGTCATGAAGGAATTTATTCCCCTCAAGACCCGAAGTTAATGGAATATAGCCTCCCAAGATAAAATGATTAACTTCAAAAAATAGCGGTAGCTTAAATTTCTAAACTTCTAACTCACTCAATAATTTGATGATCACACAAGAGTTTTTTAGAAAAATAAAAGGACGTTTTTCAACTCAAAATTCTGTCTTTACCTAAGGAAAAGTTTAGATATTTATATTCAAAAGGTGTTGCTTTAGAAAGAAAGATATGGTTCACGAAAAAAGACAACTTTTTGAAATAGCATGCAACCTGTGTTGGTTCTATGCAGGTCCTGCGCCCGTAGGTCGCATTTGACAATTTTCAGTAAATTCTGCACGGCACCTGCGCTAGACCTATGTTCGCAGGTCACATTTACTCTGCAACCAGTGTGTCTCTTTCCTCAAAGGTAGCATCCCTTTGAGATGTCTTATGACTGCGTTCGCACTACTTCTAAAGTGCGTTCGCAAATGGAGAAAACTTTCCTATTGGATTATTGGATTAAAACTTAACCTGGCTTGTTTACACCCGCAGATCATGTTTGTCTATTTCCAATAAGTTCTACACAGCACCAGTACTGGACCTGCATCTACGGTAGCATTTACTTCCCAACCAGTGAGTCTCTTGCCTAGAAGGGTCTCGTCTACTTGGGGTGCGTTATGACTGCATTCGCACTATGTTCGAAGTGCGTTTGAAAATGAAGAAAACTTTCCTATTAGATTTATTGATTAAAACTTCACTTAATATTAAGTTTCAAATACAATTTGTCTAAAAAATTAATTTCTCAATCGATCATTTGATAAATTCAAATCCAAATTCGAATTCAATCTGAAGTTAAAGCCAAAGTTAAAGCCGAGCCGAGCGAGAAAAGACGACGATGGGTGAGGCATCTCTTACTCTTGCCTCACTATCCAATGAAGGAATGTTTCCCAGTATAAGCATAAGAAAGTTTCTTTCTCCCACCAATGTGGGAGAACTTCTTTTCTTTAAAGTGAAAAACTCACTTCACTTTTCCTTCATTTGTTTCCTCCATTTTTCATTTCCTTCATTTGTTTCCTCCATTTTTCATTCACATTTTCACTTAGAACCTCATAATACCCCCATATGAATGGGGAATGGATATTTTATCAAAAAAATTATGGACAAGTGTGTGATCTACAAGCAAGGACTTATTGAATTTGGATAAGTAGTTTTTTCTTTGAACTTTCCAGAGTGAACTTGCATCGAATGCACTCAGTTAATTGGTAGATGTGATATCTTTGAACCTTCAAACTTTAATGTACACCTAGACAAGATAATTTATACATACAGTCTTTTATCATTTATGGTTCTCGTGATTTTTTTCGTTTCAGCAATGAACACGACCTGGTTTCATAAGAGCTTAGAGAATAAGTCTTTACTATTATTCTCCTTGAAGTGGCCTCCACTTCACCCTCACATAGATGATTCCTAAGTGTTTAATCCTATTAATAAAAGTATTTGGTCAAACCTTCCAAACTTAGAAACCTTTAAAAAGCCTTAAATCATAAGCTTTATCCTTGTTTCCTAAACATTGTCTTCATTATGAGAATAGGTTGAGTCTATTGATAATGTTGAACCGTCAGTCACAGCTTTGCTTGATCTCCTTGAACCTAGCTCTTAGGATCTCTAGTCTACTAGGTAGATTTATCGTCGTGATGACTTGTTCTAGGCTTTAAACCAATTTTCTTCGATGATATCTCAACTCCTTCTCTAGATAGGCCTTTTGTAAGTGGATCCAGCACATTATATTTTGACTTCACTTAGTCAATCATGATAATTCCACTAGAGCGTAGTTCTCTAATGATATTATGTCTCCGTCTTATATGATGAGATTTACCGTTATACATCATCCTCCGTGCCCTACCTATTACCTCTTGACTATCACGTGTATGCATACTGATGCCAATGGTTTAGGCCAATAAGGAATATCTTTCAAGAAATTCCACAGCCATTTAGCGTCGTCACCGACTTTATCTAACGCTATAATTTAGATTTCATTCTATAGCGAGCAATAAATGTTTGTTGGGATGATTTCTAAAAAACTTCTCCTCCACCTAAATTAAATACATATCCACTTGTGTATTTTACTTCATTCAATCCGGTGATTAAATTTGCATCTCTATATCCTTCAATTATTGTTGGATATTTGTTATAATTCAATGCATAGTCTTGAGTATATTTTTGATAACCCAAACTTTTTCATTGTCATTTAATGAGTTTGATTGGGACTACTTATGTACCGACTCAATTTACTAATAGCACATGTTAAGTATGGTCGTGTACAATTCATGATATACATCAAACTTCCTAACATTCTTGCGTAGTCTAAGTGTGAGTCACTTTTACCATAATTCTTTTGAAGTTCAAAGCTCACGTCTAATGGGGTCTTAGTAATACTGAAATCTAAGTACTTGCTTGTCAAGTACCTTTTCAATGTAATGAGACTGAGGCAATGAGTTTTATGAATTCTTATCCCTAAAATGACATCCGCAACTCCAAGGTCTTTCATATCAAACTTGTTGTCAAGCATTCATTTCATAGCATTTATTTCAGAAATGTCACAACTTATGATAAACATATCATCCACATACAAAAAAACGTCTTTGTGATTTGGAGTGTTTTTTAAGTGAACACATTTATCACATTCATTTATCTTGAAACCGTCTACCAACATGGTTTGGTCAAACTTTGTATACTACTGTTTGGTGCTTGTTTTAGTCCATAACGTGACTAAATAAGTTTGCACCTTTTTATTTCTTTACCAGAAACCACCAAACCCTCAGATTGTTTTCTATAAATTTCTTTCTCTAATTCTCCATTTAAAAATATTATTTTTACATTCATTTGATGGATTTCAAGACCATATGCCGTCACTAATGCAACTAATATCCAAATGGACATTATCCTTGTTATAGGCGAGTATGTGTCGAAATAATCAAAGCCTTCTTTTTATCTAAAGCCCTTCACAATAAATCTTGCCTTGAATTTGTCAATAGTACCATCAGTTTTCATTCTCCTTTTGAAGATCCATTTAGAACCTAAAGGTTTATTTCCTATAGGAAGATCAACCAACTCCCATGCGTGGTTGCTTAAGATTGAATCAATCTCAACATTGACTACCTCTTTCCAAAAGAATGAGTCCGAAGACGACGTTGCTTCATTAAATATTTGAAGCTTATTTTCAAGAAGAAATATTACAAAATATGATCCAAAGAAAGTTGATGTTCTTTGACATGTACAACGCATTGGATTCTCATTATTAAGTACATTCTCATTTGGTTCATCTTAAGGTCATTTAGACCCTCCACCAGACAGCTCATGTCCAGTTTTATATGGATAAATGTATTTATAAAACTCAGTATTATCTTATCTGATTACCATATTTTCATGAATATTTGGATGTAAGGATTTATGAATCAAAAATTGACATGCTTTACTGCTTATAGCATATTCGATAAACATGCAGTACACAGTATTTTATCCTATTTTAACCCTTTTAGGCATAGAAACTTGGACTTCCGCTAGACATCCCCACACTTTGAAATATTTTAAGTTTGGTTCCCTTCATTTCTATTTTTCATATGGAATAGAATGTGTCTTGCTATGGGGAACTCTATTGAGTATTTAGTTTGTTGTAAGGATAGCTTCCCCCATAAGTTTTATGGTAAACCTGAACTCATCAGTAAGCCATTCATCATTTCCTTTAACGTTTGATCTTTTCTTTCCAGAATCCCATTTGATTAAGGTGAATACGACATAGTACTTTTATGGATGATTCCATTTTCTAAATATATCTTTGCAAAAGGAGACTCATACTCTTCACCCCTATCACTTCTTATCGTTTTGGTATTTTTATCTAACTAATTTCCAACTTTTATTTTATATTACCTAAATGTGTCTATTACTTTATCCTACCATTTAGAAAATAAACATAACAGTATCTACTGCAGTCGTTAATAAAAGTTATGAAATACTTTTTCCCACCACGGGATGGTATTGACTTCATATCACAAATGTTTGTACAGAATAAGTCTAAGGGATTGAAATTTCTTTCAGTAGACTTATACGGATGCTTAGCATGCTTTGATTCCACACATATTTGACACTTTGATTTTTTGCACTCAAAGTTAGGCAAAACTTCTAAATTAATCAGTTTTCACAAGATTTTTAAATTGACATGTCCTAAATATTCATGTCATAATTCATTTGACTCAAGTAAGTAAGAAAAAATAGAACTTTTATTGATTTCAACATTCATTACATTGATCTTAAAAGACCCCCGGTGAGGTAACATTTTCCTACATACACTTTTCCTTTACTAATTACAACTTTATTAAAACAAATATACATTAGATTTCATTCTTTATAAGAAGTAAAGTAGAAACCAAGTTCTTTTGTCACTCCGGAACATAAAGGACGTTATTGAGTGTCACCACCTTTCTGATGTCATCTTCAAGCAAATCTTGCTAGTTCCTTGAACTTTTTTTGTATCGGAGTTAGCCATAAATATATTTTCCTCATCTTGATTCAGAGCGTACGAAGTAAATAATTTCTTATTGGCACATACATGGCGCGTGGCACCAGAATTAATCCACTACTCTTTAGGATTCCCAACCAAGTTGCATTCCGAAAATATGGTTCATGGATGGTACATTTCATCCTTGGATTCAGTCATATTAGCTTGATCCTTTTTCCTACCCTTCTTAGTGGCCCAACAATCTATCAACTTATGTCCAACCTTGCCATAGTTAAAGCAATTTCTGTTGAATTTCTTCTTAGGAGGATTTCTTGGTTGTTCAGATGTTTTTTTTTCTTTTCTTTGATTTGTTAAGGTCATCCTCCACAATATTTGCTCCACAATTGCAGGATTTCCTTTAGACCTCTTCTCGACTGCTTTGTTGTCCTCTTCAATTTGTAACCTCACAATGAGGTCTTCAACTAACATCTTTTTTTCTTATGCTTCAAGTAGTTTTTGAAGTCCTTCCACAAAGGTGGTAACTTCTCAATTATAAGCGCTACTTGGAAAGCCTCATTCACAATCAAACCTACATCAAAGGTAATGTAATTATCGAGAACAAACTTAATATGCTCAATTAAGGTATTTACTAAAATTATACCTTCTGCTAGGATATCATGGATGATTGCTTGTAGTTCTTGAACTTGGGAGACAACGGTCCTACTATCTATCATCTTAAAGTCAAAAAATCTTGCTACAATGAACTTTTTCGTTCCTGGATCCTCGGTTTTGTATTTCTTTTCCAAAGCATCACACAATTCTTTAGAGGTTTTCAAATTGTTTTACACATTATATAGATCATCTTGAAGGCCACGCAATATGTATTAATTATATAAGAAGTTTGACTTTTTCCATGCTTTAGTCACTATAAATCGTTCCTTTTCCAATGTTTCTTCTAGTAACTATGGAGAACTTTCTAAGATACATCTTTGAAGACTTGATGTAGTCAAGTAAAAGAACATCTTTTTCTACCATCTTTTAAAGTCCACACCAAAAAATATTTCAGGTTTCTCCGCCATTGCCATAGCGGATGCAGCACTAGAACGGCTTAAAGTAGCAATAGTTGTTACTATGACATTTTCCGTTCCAACATTAGCATGATTTTCAATAGTCATTTTGTTGTCAAAAAGAGACAACCAATTTAGTATGTCAGAATACTAACCATAAAGTTTACAACTTTAAACAGCAACTTGTTTTTAGTTTCACAATAAAGTTTTTATGTTCTTCTAATCGTCAATCGAATGAATTTTAACTCAATAAGAAGTTTTTATATCTTTAAATCACTATTTTATTCAAACAAAATAGAAATCAATAAGTTTTAATCTTCAGAAATCCAAAAATACATATTATAGTAAATTTCTTAAGATTGTTATTTCCAAATAAAAAACCTATATATAACAATATGAAATTCAATACTAAGTTCAAGAATAACTTTAAGAACTACATTGAAGTTCCAACAACTTCAAACACAAGTTCAAATGAAGGATCAGATGAACTAACAAAATGAAGGTTATACTATTTTTTAGAAAAATAGTAAAGCTAACTTAAATAAATGAAGATGAAGACAGTAAAATTATAGAATCAAGTCCACTAAATTCATGGTGTGTCCTTAAGGAATTTATTTCCGTCAAGTCACTACAAGAAAACACAGAATTTACAACTTTTTACCAACAACTTTATATTGTTGCCAAAATTCAACAATTGGCAACAACTTAATTTTAATGTTTCAATATGATAAAACTTTTAACAACAAACTTTTTGTTGTTGCCAAACCTTTTAATCTTATTGTCATATATTATTAATAAATTTAAATGTAACTCAATAGCAACTATATCTTTTTTAATTATTGGTAATACACTTAAATTTCTCCATAACTTTATGAATCTGTGGCCAAAAATAAATTACCGTACATTTTTCTCGAATTTTCGGAAAAGCAAATGCAGGAAAAAAATTTCCTTATTTTTTTCCTTCCCTTTTTTATTTAATTGTTCCTCTTTACTTTTATTCAATTTTGGAATTTTGTATTCTCACTTCCCCTTCTCAATTTCATCATCATGTCAATCAGAGCTTTGAAGTTGTCATTCCCTCAAATGAAAATTAAGGCTTCAATCTATAAGTTCCTTCGCTTCTAGTTTATTTTTTAAGATGAAAAACTTTGCAAATATGTACAATGACATGTATGGTAATTTTCCTAATAGGTTATACATGTGAATCTGTGAAAACTTAATAAATACACCAGTTAGTAATTGAATAAAAACTCTACATAGTTTTGAATGATTTGAATATCTGTGTTATATTTACCTCTTTTGTTTGTCTTAAGATTTATTCATCAAAGTAATCAATATGCAGAAAGTTTTCTTTGATTCTGCTTGCTCTGCCTAATCTACTAAAAGGCTCAAATCTGACAGCCAGTTGAATAATATTATAAATAAAATTTTAGCATTTTTCTAATATATAATCTATTATTAAATTGAACTATTCTTTGCGCAGCAGCCCTCGTACTTGGACCATTTTTCATTTGTTGCTTGCTCACTTTCAGTTTCAATTGCTTCTAGTTTATGTATTTGATTTTTCATCTCAAATTGTATCAGTGATTTGATTACAGACCTATTTTCTAACAAATGAATATGTACTACTGATTTTTATAACCCCTTACCCTTTTATTTTTACTATATATTTTAATTTAGTTCCTCCTTTTGTTCCTGAAAGTTACTGACTTTGATTTGGTTGGTAAGTTTTCCTCCCTATCCCCAAAGATCCTCACAAACTTATATTTTATTGAACATTTTAGTAATGCGAGATAGTTGTAATTCATTTTTTTAAATGCTATTAGTTATTCAATTTAGGTCTTTGATTCCCCATCATAAATTCTTAACACGGTTTAATTGTTTTTGTATATTGTACAAGAGAAGCAATTGATTATATTACCTATGACACATTACAAATATACGTGATAGCTTCAAATGTTCTGTGAGCAAGCATCAAGTGCTTGTTTCATGGTTTAATGGTAGTTGCATTCTTTAGTAGCCTTAGCTCTGATTGTGTACTCTATGATAAATGTTTTCTTAATCTATGTTTATCAATACTTCATACTTGTAGATTTTTCACTTGGATTTGGCTTGATACCTGGTTCAATGAATTAAGTGTGTAATTACAAGTATACTATTGATAAAATAATTCTTAATTTTTTTATGATTGTGGTGTCCGGACCAACTTGCGTGCACTTTAACTAATTTCATGAGGTCCCTATCACCTTTCATCGACAATATGCACCAGGTAATTTTATTCACCAAGGCTAGAACAGATGTAAAAAAATTTCCTAGTGTTTGTCTTAAATTGAAGCTGCAAAAATGCTCTCTTCAAAATGAATGATCACAAAAGCAAGTCAATTGGACCTAAGTTCTTATTTTATTGGCTTGTTTAGTTAACTGTGGTGAAATGCTTTGGGAGTGTAGAACATGTTGCATTTTTTAAGATTGTCATATTTGGTTCAGTTCTCACTTATATGGCTTCTTTGACAAATAAGGATAGCTTTTATATTTGCTTCTCAATAAGCTCCTTTGTTAGATGTCCACCCTGTATTATATGTTCACCTTTTTGATCTAACACCACAAGTGATGGATTGAGATAGCCTTCTCAATGGGATAGGAAGAAGAAATCTTCCTAGGAAAAATCTAGGTTGTTGTTCATTGTAAAATAAACTGTCCAACTGATTCCTTCCATCCCCTCCCCTTATTTTTCCCCATCTATTTTTTTCTCTTAGAGATCGAGGAATATTTCTTTTATAACTATGGTGTTTTGACTAACTTACGCTCAACTCGATTAATGTCATGGGATACCGAGGCACATTAGCCACTGAAACTAATTAATTGTTGTGTTTTAATCTATATTTTGGTAAACTTACTTTTTTCTGTTGTCAAATAGCTTTCATTGATTACTCTTCTCCAACTTTGTCAAACTCTTCAATGATTTTTCTTTTATACTATAATTTTTTCTATCATTGATTATTATACATGTCTAACTCATTAAATGAAGTATTGTACAGGTAAATTTTAAAGTACAGACCTTGAATTGGCTTCTTGGGCTCATGATGTCTATAAGTACAATGTGCTCTTCTCCTATTTACTAAAAGGTATTTTTATCTTTTTAATCTGCACTTTTGAGTTTACACTGAAAATTTTAAATTTTATGACAACAAATCAAGCAATTATTTTATTAAAATCCTGCTACTGAAAAGAAATCTCGACAGAAAAAGAAGCATAAATATATCAACTGTTATGGTAATGGTAAAGAAAAATTTACTGCCAACATAGTGCAACTGCTCCTTCAAAAATCTTTTGCAGTGGTAATTTTTGAAACCCTTACTAGATTATCTGTTGAATATAGTGACCGATAGGAAATGGTCTGGTAATATACCGAGCTCTCAAAGAGTTACATGAGATAAACTCCGTTTAGAGATATCCAAGTGACAAACTGCAATTACTTTCACTCTATCATCATCACCACCTAATGAAACCTTGAACACCTCACTCTTGCTAATTGTGCAATGCCACTTAACACAAAAGCTAGCTCTCTTCTTATGTTTGATGATGCATGATCTAATGTTTTAGATGGTTAATTTTTTGCTATTTTAATCTGCATATGTACTACTTTATAGCTTCAATCTTATAGAATCTTTTCTTCTTTTATGGGATGAGCATGGGTTAACCAATATCAACATTGCATGCAATATGCGTCGTTTGACACATGCTATTCGAAGATGATTTATTGTTTGGTTAGCATTAGATTATATTTTATGAGCTACACTTTTTAGTACTTTTGTTCTTTTTTATGTAGCAACATATTTTTTAGATATTGGAGTTGAGTAAATATTTAGTACATCAGTTTAAGTACTTGTACTTTGCGAATATATTTATGTATTACATTCATGAAATCTTTAAAAGAATGTGAATTGTTGTGTATGTAGAAATATACGTAAGTTATTGCTAAAGTTGTACAAAATAATAATGTTCATAATACATAGCTTAAATAGAATATAGTTGGCAAAAAATAATGTTATGGACATAATATTAATTTTTGCTTAAGATCTTTATAAAAAATTACTAACTATCCATCCTATCAATTCTTTTGCAACAATTAATATCATTGAGGGAAAAAAATTGTGCAACAATAATTTTTGTTGCTAAATATTTTCATAAGCCACAACTACGTGAGCTTTTACCAACAAAATATGACATTTGACAACAAAGATTTTTTTTTGCAATAGCTTGACCTTTGGCAACAATATTTTTTATTTAAAAAACTTTTCACAACGGCTATAATTGCAACGTTATGCAATAACTTTTTTGTCGTTGTCAAAAATACTTTTGGCAACAATATTCGATATACGGCAACAAAAAATTTTATTGGCAAATGTCTTTTATCTTGTAGTGAGTACCTAGGTTAATGAAATATTTTCTCCCACGATAAAATGATTCACTTCAAAAAATAGTGGTACCTCAAATTTTCTGAACTTCGAACTCACTCAATGATTTAATGATCACACGAGAGCCTTTAGAAGAAGAAGAGAATGTTTTTCAACACAAAGTTCATGTCCTCATCTGAGAAAAAGCTCAAGTATTTATAGCCAAAAGATGTTGCTTCATAAAGGAATTAATAGATTAAAATGGAGATAACTTTCTGGAATAGCACGCGGCCTGCGCTAGTCCTACAGCCTTGTAACGACTCAAATTTTGATGAAATATGTGAAATATATGTTTCTATGTGATTTGCCATTTATCTCTCCCTGTGATTGCATTATGGTATTTCTGGAGTGTAGGGATGATTGGCACAGTTCTTAATGCTTTTTAGTTTCATTTATGTGATATTATGGTTTTTGATAGTTTTGAGAGTCTTATAATTGATTTTAATTGATTTCTTTTGATCTGTACGACAGATGGTAGAACAAACTACGCCAGCAGATACGGAACGTTAATTTTAGGGTGTTAACATAGTTGGTGCAGTTTTGTATCTTTTAAATCTCATTTCGACCCTCGATTTAGAAAGTTGTGATTTTAGATTTCAAGGATCAGCTTTATTAAAATAATATTTTTTTAAAATCTGATATTGTTATTGAGATCGGAGCATCAAATTTAATAGGGTATCATAGTTCGTTTGCGTTCAGAAAATTTTGGATGAATTTCGAGGGGTCCACGGAGACTTGTAATGCACCAAATCCCCAGCTAGTGCACCCGTGATCACGATGCTCCTGTTGCAATCATGATTGGGGCCTACATACATATGTCGTGATTTTGATTCTTAGTCCAAGATCATGATATCCTTGTCAGCCAAGTACCGTGATTGCGACACCTAGTCTGTGATCGCGATGTCTGGGTATATAAATACCTTATTTTTGTTATTTTCATCATTTTTTAGACTTAGAGCTTAGGGTTTAGTGATTTTGAGTTATTTCTTCTGCTTCTAAGCTTGGGTAGGCTCCATAACACCTATTTCAATTATTTTCTCCAATCTTTATCATCTAATACTTGTTTTAAACTTGAATTAAGTAAAGAATTTGGGGTTTTTGTTTCGTAAGGCCTAAAAAATTGTAATTCTCATATTTGAACCCCAATTTCTATAATTTTCACTTAGATGAGTTTCTAACCTCATAATTATAAGTTTTCCCTCAATTTCATCTTGAAAACAACTTTGATTCTTGATTTTTAAAATAAATTTTGAGAATTTTACATGGTAAAGTTTAAAAATAGTCTTTCTTTAATTTGAATCTCGTTTTTAACTCATTTTTTCTTGAGTTTTTAGATGCTCCTAAAAATACGGGAAACATATTTTGAAATAAAGTTATGATTTTTCCGTTCTTTTTTGAAAATCCATTTTAGGGGTTCGTTTTGACCTCCACTTAAAAATAGACAATATGGGTATCATTGGCTTTTTTTTTATGGGTAAATTTTATATTTTCATATTTTAGTTGATTCTGGATCTGTTCCAGGGGAGTAAGGCTTTGGGTTGAAATGTTGGAGACCGATTTTCGACCTTCGAGGTAGGTTATGACTTAACTTCTTTTAGACTAGGTTGGGTAGTTAATTTTGATACAAAAGCATTTTTAAGGATGTGGGAACTAATTATGAAAAATGACTATCTTATTGTGTTGTGCCCGTGTGAGGGCCTATATGTGATGTGTTTGGTGGTTTTGAGCTATTATGTGCTTGTGTGATCATGTGAGGTCCTATGTGATGTTGATAGACTATATACATGAAAATAATAGTATCTTGTTGAATAAAAGCCTATTGTGATATCCATTGTGTATGTTGATGTGTTATATTCTATTGGCATATGAATCATGTTGGTTTTCATGGATGTTTGGGTATATTGAGTGGATATTTGGGCTCACATGTTGGTATATTGCTGGGTTATTGAATATTTTCGTGGTCGGTTGGTTGTGAACATTGCATCATTATTCCCATGGCATCACGCGCATTATTTTACTTCTTTGTTGTATGCTTTATATACTTTTTCTTGTTGTATTTTGTACTTGATTTGTGTCTTATGTCATTATGTGCTATGAAAACATTGAAAATACTGAAAATACTTAAAACACGAGAAATAGTGAAAATACTGGGAAATTCTTGAAACACCAAAAACATTGGATTTTATATACCTTCTAAGAGGGATACGCCGGAGATGAGTCATGGATATTGAGTCGTATATGGATTGACGAATCCCCCATAGGTGTATACGGAGACTGTGCGACGGTCTTGAAGGTTGTGCGACAACCTCGTGCATTATATCATCATCATCATTTTTCTTATTGTATTTACTTTATTAGGTTTGTGATGTGATTGTATGTTCTTTTTTTCTTGTTACCTATTGATTGTTCTATCTTTCCTTATTTGTACTTGATGCTCTCATATATGTTGTTTTCTTTTTTTCTTTGCTTATATATGGTATACATGTATATTTGTATTCCTTTTTGGTGTTTTGCTGCGTTATATGTGGATATTATAGAACTGTTAGTTCAAGAGGTATGGGCTACCATTGTGGAATATTTTTTTATTGCAGATAATGTGCCTTTAGTGCATATTTTTGTATGCGTTATTATCTATATTTCTCAGTCGGCCTATGATACCTACTGAGTATAAGTGAACCATACTCACTCCTACTGTGCCTTTTCGATGTAGGTCCTAGTTTGAGTGCCCCATAAGGTGAATGATTCGGGTGCCTTCAAAGTTATTTAAGGTAACGATTGGATTTTTCTACGTCTGGAGTCCATTTCTATCCTTCTGTATTAGACTATGTCTTTACTAGTATTTGGAGACAGAGTTGTTCCATTTGGATTTTCTTATGTATTTGATTCATGAATTGTATTAGTTGTTCTTACACTGTGACAGCAGGTTTTGGGGAGTTTGACATGTTATCTTTAAGTTTATACTTTTCACTATTGTTATTTTGATATGGTTTGGCTTCGTTCTAGGATCCTCGCCTTGGGTTTGGATTGTTATTTTCCTTTTAGTATCAGTTTGTGTAATAGACTTGCTTGTCAAGGTTTGTCGCGATAAGTGCTATGCCATTTTTCATTCACATTTTTACTTAGAACATAACAAATATACTACAGCAGAAACACCATTTTTAAGGTTGTCCAGATGATTTCACTAACAATTCAAGAAGAAAAAATTAACCTAGAAAATCCAACCTATACCCTAGTCTAAATTCATTAGATGAAGCATTAATTCAATATGAAGGAGTAAAAAACTAGGAAGTTAATTTTCTCTTCTAATAACAAAACCAATAGATTGCTTCCCACGCTGAGAAATTCCATGGTGAACAATCAAGACTAAGAAGGATCATTTTGTCACAATTCAATAAACAATCCTCAAAAAAGATAGTGCTTCTTAATAAAGATTTGTATGTTATGAATAGGCATAATATATAAACAGAAACTCCTTAGCCTTCGTTACCAAGTAAGCACTCTAATTTTGAGAGTGCGTATCTAGATACCTCAACTTAATTTAATCTAGCAACTAAACACTCCAACTCATCTCCATAGTGTGTCATGGACACACGATGGTAAAGTGTTCAACTAAACACTCCAACTGGTCTCCACTATGTCTCGTGGCACACTATCCTAACATGGCGCATAATTATAAAGGTGTCTAGACGTTCATTTTGTAAGTTGGATTGTTCAACTGACACATAAGTTGAGTTATATAGATGTACATACTCAAAGTTAGAGTCAGGGGCGGAGCTACAGTACCTTACGAGGGTTCGGGCGAACTCAGTATCTTTTACATAGGCCTTATATTTATCCTACTAAATCTGAAGGCGGAATCCATCAACAGACCTAAAGTTTGCACGATTTTTTACTTTGGCACCTAAACTAGATGTTTTTTATTTTTGAAACCTCAATTAGTATCCAAGTGCGTTATATTGACACTTTTAACTGAGTCATCATGGTGTGTGTGCTACACACATTTTAAGCGTGTTTGAGGGGTATTTTCATAATTTTCTCATCTCTCTTTGTCCTCTTTCCCACTCTTTCTCCCATGACTTTCCATCATTTTTTCCTTTAAGTTAGAGTAAATACTCTTCTTAATACTCATAACTTTTCACCATTTTTTTTCTTCAGTTAGAGAAACATGAAAAATTCTTCATAATACTCATAATGATAAAAACACTAAAAGAAAACGGTCAACGAACCAAATTGCATTACTCCATATATAACAAGATAACCAAATAAATTACACAAATTTCTCAGTGTCTCATCCAACTTTTCAAGAAATAAAGATGTGTGGCTGCTGAATTCGCACTTGAATTTGACTTCGGGATAGGCCAAAAATTCTCATACTCTAAGAATTTGAATTTGGGTTAAGCAATTATATCATCAATGGAGATGATGATGATGATTCCAGTTGATTTATGGTGTGTGTGTCTTTCAACTTGATTAAAAGCTTTATTTTTCCAACTGAATTTTTCCCCAATTTGATTAAAGAAACCATTTTCCTACACATGAATCATCACAAAGAGGAGAAAAAATCGTGTGTGTACTATCTAAGGATAATTTTGGAGGTGGGGTATTGGAGAAGATGATTTTGGGATGGGGCGTCAGCATTGTAGCACAATAATTTTGGAGAAGATTTAGGTTTGGAGGGGAGGGGAGTTGCAGGAGGTATTGAAAAAGATGATCTGGGTGGGGGGCATTACAACGGCTAATTTGGGGGTGGGTATTGAGAAGATGACCTTGGGGTGGGGTGGGGTAGAGATATTTATTAATTAAAGTTTTTTTAAAAATTTAAATTAATCATTTAAATTTTTTTTAGAAAAATGACACATGTCATCATATGATTCGTCACTTTACACATCATCGGCGCATGTAGTACACCCACATTCTAGATTTTTTCTGATCCGGCAAAAAGTGTCAAGCTGACACACTTGAATACTAGGTGAAGGGTCAAAAATAAACAACATCTAGTTTAAGTTTCAAAGTGAAAGATCGTGCAAACTTTAGGTATTTGTCGAAGGGCTACGCCAAATCTGAGTATATGTTTATAACTATATAGTCCGAACCCACTGTCAAAAACAGTCACTTGGCCTACTAGTGGTTGTTGGATCAATGTTAAGGCTTCCTCTGTCAACAGATGTGGGTTCGAACGCCACCAGCGGCACATATTTATTTCTTGATTTTGTATGCTTTTTTACTCAAATTTTTTCCTTTCCATCTTTAGGCGTATTTTAGCTTCCAAGCATTTTTACTTTAAAAAAACATAATTTATTAAATAAATAAAAGAAAAAACAAAAAAATAAAATAAGTAAAGAAATAAAAGAAAAAACCCTGATTATTAAAAGAAAGTCTTATACGTTTGAGTGTCTCCGCATAAACTTAAAAATCCAAAAATTTAATTTCTTCTCTATTCTTTCTCAGTTTCTCTCTTTCTCCTCTTTTAAAAATATTATTAGTGACTAGACACCTTATAATTTGTATTTTATAATTTTTAGGATTTAATTTGAGTCAATATGATTACGATTTTTGTCAAATCTAAAACTTCTTCAGCTTCTAGTTCTTCTTTGTTGAGCTCTCCATTGATTGTCAATCTTCCCAAAGAATTGAAAATGGACAAAGTGTGCATGAATTTAGATCTTAAAGCAGACCCTACAGAAAGAAAATCAATCCCAGAATATCCTTCACATGTACATGATCTGGTGAGAAGATAATATATACAAAAGAAATCTTTCCAATAAGGTAAATCTAAAAATTTTTCATAAGAGATTTTGAAGGAATACCACGTCATTTAATCCTAAATGATTTTTACCTCCATATTCTCAATGGTTAGAATATAGCATTCAGAAAAGATGCAGCATATTGCTTATGTTGTTACTTGTTTAAAAATGAGCTTGGAGGATACGAAAAAAAAGCGAGTGACTCTTTCATAATGAAAGATTTTTGAAGTTGGAACAAGAGTTTAGAGAGGCTTAAAAAGCATGTGGGTGAAGTGAATAGTGTACATAACCAATGTTTCAAGATGACGCTAGATTTAATGAACCAAAAATAATTTATTCTAGCCTCACTTAACAAGTAATTCGAGAAAATTATATATGAATATCGAGTTCACTTGAATGTTTCGATTGATGTGATAAGGTATCTTTTGAAAGAAGAATTACCTTTTTGGGTTCACAATGAATGTGTTACTTCTACAAGAAGAGGTCATTTTTTAGATCTCTTAAAGTGGTATTTGAATAAGAAGGAAAAGGTAAAAAAATATTGTATTAGATAAAGATTCAAAAAATAGCATCATGACTTCTCCCGATGTTCAAAACGACATTGTAAGTTCTTGTGCAAAAGAAACAATAAAAGCAATTATTGAAGACTTGAACGGAGATTAATTTGGGATATTGGTTGATGAGTGTAAAGATATTTATCATAAAAAACAAATGACAATTTTTTTGCGGTATGTCAACAAGGAGGGTAAGCTTATTGAGAGATTTCTTGGTCTTGTTCATGTTAAAGACATATCTACAAAGTCATTGAAAGAAGCGATCTATACTTTGCTTTTAGATCATTCGTTGAGTCGATCTGAAATACGGGGACAAGGTTATGATGGAGCTAGTAACATGAAAGGAGAACTTAATGATCTTAAAACTTTGATTTTGAAATATAATTCTTCAGCATATTGCATATATTATTTTGCTCATCAGTTGCAATTGACTCTTGTAGTAGTTGCAAAGAAACATTATGATGTGAATAATATTTTTGACATTCTTACTAATGTTTTGAATATTGTTGGAGGTTCTTTTAAGTGCAGGGAGATGCTTCGAGATGTTCAAGATGAAAAATTAAAGGAATTGCTAGTGCATGGTGAAGTTCATACAAGTGACTGAATTAGAAACTTGGACTTCAAAGGCCTAATGATACCCATTGGCGGTCTCATTTTAAGACAGTATGTAACTTTCTTTTCTTATTCTCATTAATTGTTAATGTACTTAGAGTTTTTAAAAATGAGAGTACAAATTATCATGAGAAAGCAATGACGAAAAGTATAGTAGAAGACAATAGATCTTATGAGTTTATCTATATGTTGCATTTGATGTTGAAAATTTTGACAATTACATATAATTTAAATATGACTTTACAACGAAAAGATCAAGATATTGTTAGTACTATGAGGCTTGTTGATTTCACAAAGAGATAATTGCAATCAATGAGAGAATCTGAATGGAATTCTTTGTTAGAAGACATCTCCTTATTTTGTAAAAAAAAAAAAAGATATTGAGATTCCTAAAATGAATAAAAAATATGATCTTTAAAAGTCAAAGCATAAGAGCTCAAGTATTGCATATTCTCATTATTTGCGTGTAAAAATTTTTTATGTTGTTATTGATTTGCAATTTTTCAGAGCTTAACAGTCGCTTTAATGAAGTCAATATTGATCTACTTCTTGGAATGGGTAGTTTGAGTTCCAAGAATTCTTTTATGAATTATGATAAAAATAAGATCATAAAACTTGTTACATACGATCCAAATGAGTTCAGTGCCTCCAAGCTTGAAGATTTGAGTTTAGATCTTGACAATTATATTTATTATATGAGAGATGTGGCTAATGCTTTCTCAAATTTGCAAGGACTTGGATGTCTTTCGATGAAATTGGTTGAAACAATATGCACAAGACATGGGGACTTGTTTATTTGCTTGTGAAGTTAAGCTTGATATTACTAGTGGCTTCTGCAACAGAGGAAAAAGCTTTTTCATCAATGAAGTTTATTAAAAATGATTTTCGAAGTTGAATTGGTGATGACTTTTTGAATGATTGCTTAGTTTGTCATATAGAGGATGAAGTATTTGAAAGTCTATTGAATGATGCGATCATTGACCGTTTTCAAAACATGGCAACTCATCGAGTGCAATTGTAATGATAGCATTTACATTTAGATTGTTTAAGAAGTTCATCGTTTTTTTAATATGTTAAATATTGTTACTTATTAGTTAGTTTGGCTATGATTATACACTAGCTTGAATTTGTTGTTTTGTCTTTAAATTTAGAATCTACAGATTTTAAATCTTGACTACGCCTCTAATTAAAGTGTTTACTTGCTAGCCAAAGTCCGTTTTATCCTCTCGTCTTTTCCTTGTGTTGAGAGTTTTTCACGACATTGTGACTAGTAAAACTGTATCATACAAGTCATACACTTCTTAAGCTATTAGCACAAAAGAAATGAGAGAAGAAACAGAAAGGGAACTCACAAAGCTACAAAAGGGAACCCGCTACACGGAAGTTTGGGCTGTGATTTTAAATTCCACCATGTGCCCCCAAAATATTTTTCAACTTTTTACTCACTAAGTTTCTAGTTAGTTGCCTTTTTTATTAAAAATAAACGTTACTAAATATTTGTCATTTCACAAAATTTAGGCATGATTAATTATTTATTTATTTTCTTTATATACTTAGTAATAAATATGGAGAAATATTACTATAGTGCAAGCATTAAATAAAAATTAAGTAATAAATAAAGATAATTTAATCAAATTATCTTCTAGTTAATATTTTTCTTAAAGAATGTGCAACTTAAAAATTCAGATATAAATAAAAATAGAGGGAGTATATTACAGAAATTCATTTATGTACTTTTTCAATGTCTCTTCGGGGACATCCAATAAAATTGGAGAACTTTGCAATTTCATAAATTGTTTATTATCCAAATATTATGATACTCGAAACTCGAAAGCCACTAACAACATTTATACGTAACTAGTAAAAAGGTACCACTTTAATTTTTATTATAGAGTGCTCATGTACTATAATATTTAGATAAAATTATTTTTTTTGTTTAAAAAAAAAAATCAAACTAAAGTTAAGTGATTTTAATTTAAAGGTAAGTGATTTTATTATTTATAAAATAACCTAAATTAATATAATGAATTAATAAAATAGTGATGATTCGTAAAATTGACCTGATTATGTCCAAATGCCTAAATATCCTCGAATGAAGAAAAATACAGACATATAGGCAATTCTTATTGTTATTATCCATTCATTCAATAATATTTATTTATTATTGACTTGAAACGTAGATTAAGAAGCAATAAATAATAATTATAATTTTACTAGCATATCACAATTTAAATATAATAAATGTAATACCTTGAAAATATATTGAGTAATGAATAGTATTTAATAGCAAAAACAAAATAGATAGACTTGGGTAAATTATCTATTAATTTTTCAAACTGAACAAATATTATTGAATATTTATTATAGTGAACAAATATTGATGGACGGAGAAAATAGCACCTATAAGAATTCACAAGTCGAATGTGCAAATGGCACACAATTGATGGGCGGACAATTTTTTTGTTTATTTTAATTTATGTGATATATTTTCTTTTTAAATTCGTCATATTTGTAAATTTGAAAAAAGAATACATTGTTCATATGAAGTTTTATAAAAATACAAATATTATTGCATATTTAATATTATAAATTTCAAAAGTTTTACCATTAACTACATAAATGTTATATCATATATTTAAGTCGAATTAAGCTTTAAAAGTTTTGAGCTATCTAACATAGATGTCCTAAAAACTGAAATGGGGAAGTCGTTGATCGAAAGATCAGGCTAGAGTAGGACATTCCATATCCCCTTTTGAATACCCCTCACTCCCCTCAAAGTGAATTCTTTTCTGGAACTTCAGTTGTCGAAATCAGATGTCAATATCTAGAAACTGAAATGTTAAATGTGTATTTTAATTCTCTTTAATTATGTCATGTAAAAGGAAATCAGGAGTAATGTTCAACAAAAATATCACAGCGACCGTCCCATATTAACTTCGAAACATGTTTATAACCTAACCTATTAATACACTTGTTCTGTCTATTACCCATCACTAGGGGTCCTTTGGTAGAGTGTATTGAAAAGTTAATATATGCATTAGTTTAATGTGTATTAGTAGTACCTTGTTTAGTATAATTTTTTTTACCCTATGTATTGAGGTGTGTATTACTAATACCTCAAAATCCATGACATTAGTAATGCAATACATCTAATGCATGCATTAACATGCTTAAAGACACTATTATCCCTCAAAAAAATTCCCCCATCCTTTTCCAACATATATATTGAAGGTATTATGTAAAAAAGAAAAAAAAATTAGAAATTATGTAATTCATGTTATTTTTAATACATCAAACCAAACACTGTATAAGAAAAATACAATCATAACTAATGCAAGCATAACTAAAACAAGCATTATTAATACAAGCATTACTAATACACCATATTTTACATTATTCTTATGCACTCTACCAAACGACCCCTACAGTATACTTAAAATCTCCACAACAAGTAACACACCCTGTATCGTCCGACGAACAACAGCTAATATCACAATTCCATTATTTAGGTGTTTCTTTCTTGTAAATCCAAGTGTGCTGGCGTATTAAAATTTTCAACATACCAATTCCACATCTGTTTCATGTCAAATTTTATAAAGTTAATGTAAATATTAGCATACGTCATGTATTGATTGTTTGGTATATAAACTACGCAGATGAAGTTTTTCAGTTAATAATATCTTAAAATGTTTTACATTAATAAATCGTTGTATGAAACACGAATCTAGAGGAAGAGGCATCAGCAAATCTAAATGATGTCGTTCTCATTTGAACACAATTTAATGTACTGGGAAAATTTGTATATTTCCTGAAGTCAATAGTTAACAAAATTTGTTCAACATCACAAGACAAAGTATATCAGGGATAAAGAAAAAGATCTTGCATCAACTAATAGCATCCTTAATTAGCAATGTCATGTAAATGAAGATCGAAAACAAATGGACAGCATAAGCTTACAGAAGACAATGTTCAAATGCAGCATAGTGGGATTTTAGTTTTGGTGAAGGTACTATGTCACTCAAAATCACACCCTGCAGTACATATATAGAGCCTGAAAAACCTGTGGTTGCTCGAAAATTGAATAAAGAGGGGGACGGGAGGGCTTCCAATCATGTACACCAGAATCTGCAATCAAACCTGCTATCTCTAGACCCTGAACTTTCAAGAATAAGGAACTAGAACAAGCAATATAAATGAGCAAGCGCAGCAGCTCCGGGGACGTATGCTTTGGCTCAGACCAGAGAACCTATAGAGACTCTTCATCATCTTCCAAAGCGCTGTAAATCAACCTATAGAAAGAGCACACAGACTATCAAGAAATGTCATATATTAGAACTTCCGTAACAAAGAGCTATTTAATTACTTACCAAAATAATGATACGAAGAGGAGAAGGATGATATAGCCAAGTTTGAAAAGCCTCTGTTTCTTTTCCCAGTTAAGCAGATTAAAAATCTCTGTCACATCAACAAGGTGCTGCCTTCTTGTGTACCTAGAGCATGAAGCAAATATAAGAAATTTTGCTTGATGAAACATATCACAAATATTAGAGAGGTTCGATATCTAATTAAATCTCAATCACTGAATCAAGCACAAACAAGTTCCCTCAAATAAATGAATACAAGTAAATGAGGCACTTTGAATGCATTTGAAGAGAGGGTAATGGAAGGATGAGATTGGATTGTTTCAGTTTCACTTTCAACTGTAATGCAGATCCTTTAACCACTTGTATTGGTTATATATACATAATGTCAGCAAATAAGTGCCAGCTTTTTTGTGGACTTCCATTGTTCTACCAAACAACGATTCAAGCCAGCCTTTTTAAGACTACCTTTCTGGTCCACCCTAACAAAAAATTTAAGTGTCTTTCCTCTAGTATCATATAGCAAATGTCCCCTGAACTTGCTTTCATCGTTAAACTGTAAGCAATAATTAAAGATACTAGCAATACTTTAAGCGACTTTACCATTTGTTTTGCCAACTTGTAAAAGGCTCAATGGAAACCTTTTATTAAAGAGGGATAGATAAATAAGCGAAAGAAATTATCAACAAAATCAGCCAAGCACATGAAAACTTGCTAGTTTCATCTCTGAATTAATCAATTAGGTGGTATCACTAAAAAACCCTCCATTTTCAAACAAGAAACACACTTCTCTATATCCATTTCCTCCCATTTGAACCCATTCCATTCAAATACTCAATAATTTTGTTAGCTTTCTAGAACTAGAGGTTCTCTAAGTCATAACTTCTAGCAAATAGGGGTGCGCACTCAGTACTTTGGTTTGATTTTTAAGAGCTTCAGTTCGTTTCTTTGATTTTCAATTTTCAATGGTATATACCGAACACCAAACTGCACAGTAGCCACAGATTATTGGAGCATATTCCAGTGTATTTTTGGTTTAAAATGTGCCATTCAACAGACCGTAAAAGAGGCACACATGAGCTGGAGCCTGTGGAGAGTTGATAAAGCCTATGTTGCTCGGACTCTCCAAAAATGCCATCGGGTGCGTGTCGGATCCTTAAAAGATAGTGCATTTTTGGAGGATCCGACACGGGTGCAACAACATTTTTGAAGAGTCCGAGCAAATTAGGATAAAGCCATCAAAAGGATTTGGAGGATAATCCCTGCTGCTATCTTCTGGTCCATATGGAATGAGAGGAACATGAGGTGCTTTGATGGAATCTCAACTCCAAACCACTCCCTCAATACAAAGTGCTCGCTTTATCTTCTTTGCTGGACTAATATGACTACTGTAATTAGCAACGATCAGTTGGAATTTTATTTTTTTTTGACAATTAAAAAAGAAATCCAACAACTGACCAGTTGTTGGATTTTGTTAGTTGCCTTGTCTTAGATCGACATTGAAAAGGGATTTTATTAGTTTTTTTGTTTATGCTTATTCCTTTCCTTGTAACTATGCATCTACTTGATGCTCTTTTGTGAATGAAACATTTTACTCATCAAAAGGAAAAAAAAAAGTTAGTTCGGTTCTGTTCGGTTTTTCAATTTCTGTTTCGGTTCAGCCCTTCGGTATGTGCTTGGTAAGCTAGACTATTTTTTTGCTTAAAAGATGAAAGTATTTTCTACCTAAAATGGGCTTCACTTAAATGTGCATCAGCTTTTTGTTCAAGAGATCTACAGAGATTAATAATTTAGCTAAAGGCTGCCTGTTAAAGAAATTAGTAAAACCAGATACCAAGTATCTATTAGTTATCCTAAGAGATCTGTAATTTATCAACAACTAAGGAACGCACACAATATGCATAGCAGCAGTAATTTAAAGAAAACACACTTAATTTGAAAACGAACATTAGATATTCCATATATTGGAGTAATAATTCTCAAGACATTCAAAAAGCTAATCATCTCAACAATGGTTCCTCCACATTTCCAATACATTCCAACTCCATTGACATAATGTTAAGCCCTTTGAACAATAAAACTCAACAATATTTTTCAACTAAAGCAGCAGCTGTAATTACAATAGTTTGGTAATTCGGTTAAACTGAATACCGAAATACCAGGACTTTATAACACGAAAACTGAACCGAAGACTACACTTTTCAAAAATCAAAACCAAAAACCGACCAAAGAACCGAATTAATTTGGTTCGGTCCAGTTTTGCAGTTTTATGCCATCCCTACTAGCAAACACCACACCTAATGTAAGTACGCCAATGACGACTAAACCATAAACGTTGATATCGCATAGTGTGTAAGGTATATAAGTCATTTGTTTCCATCATTTTATTGTTCCTACCTAAGTTCGTATGAATTTCAAGAAACCTACATTTATAGAGTAGGGCATTGTAGAAGGGTAGGCTTTTGGATCACCGACGGTGTGGGGATAACATTTGGGAATTACTTTTCCTAATACTTACAGAATCTCGCACTAAAGGAGATGATAGTCCAATACGGAGAACACAAGATAGTTTTTGTGATTTCAGTTTTAGGAGGAACTTGCAAGATTGGAAAGTGTTAGTCAAGTTGTTTCATTAAAAAAAACATAACGGGATAATCATGATGTATGGAGCTAAGTTGCTCGGACTCGGCAATTTCGGTGCCGTACCCGTGTCGACACGACACTGACACGGGTAAGGGTGTGGGATCTGTGTCGGATCCGGTCAAACGAGATTGGGTGTGTTGACCAACAATTCAGAGAAAAATTAAAATTTTGATATCTCAAAGTAAAGATTTGAATAGCTCGGAAACAAAATACCTTCAATTCTGCTGCTACATAGTAATTTATACCAGTCTTTCTGCCTCTTTTGAAGTTTTTTTCTTGGTAAGTCTGGTTGTTCGAGTGGCTGTTGCAGGTATTGTTCACGATGTTACAGGTTTTTGAAGTCGAGAATTGTCGGTGCCGTGGTGGACAACTAGATTGTGCGCATCGTGATATTGTATTGTATTGAAAAAAAAAAAGATACGCAAAACATGTAGTTGGGGACGAAGATGGAGGATAGAAGAGGAAACAGAGGAAAAGATGAAGAAGAAGACTGTTCAGTCACCTAACACTATCTGTTTTCTAATTGACCTGCACTCCTTGAATAGCTGCCACATTTTATTAAGAATAAACATTATAATTTTTTTTTAATTAAATGAGATAAGCTTTCCATATTAAATAGCTGCAGCTTGGATTATTTATTAATAGGAATAAATAATTTATCTTTATTTTGATTAAATGAAATAAGCATTGTATATTAATTAGATTTTATAAAATAAGGATACAACAACAACAAACCCAGTATATTCCCACCTAGTGGGGTCTGGGGAGGGTAGAATGTACGCAGTCTACCACTACCTCTAAAGAAGTAGAGAGGTTGTTTCCGATAGACCCCCGGCTCAAGACACAGGACAATATACAAAAATATTCAAAGCATGAAACATGATAAAACTAACATAGATACAACATCCACAAAAATAATTTACATTACCAAACAAAAGATACCAAAACCCTCCTAACTACGGACTACGATTCATCCCCCCACCTTATCCCTCTATCCTAGTATTTTTCCTCCAAACCTTCCTATCCAGGGTCATGTCCTCAGTGAGATGTAACTGCTCCATGTCACGTCTAATCACTTCTCTCCAGTATTTCTTCGATCTACCTCTACCCCACTTGAAACCATTTAACGCTAGTCTCTCACACCTACGAACTGGGGCATCCGTGCCCCTCCTCATCACATGATCAAATCATCTCAACCTCACTTCCCGCATTTTTTAAATAAGGATCAATATTATAATTATTTAATTATAAATTAAAGATTAATGTATATTCTTTAAAAGCACACATTTTTTTAATGAAACTAATTTTAGCGTAAGTATATATTGTACATATTAATATTCTCATTTTTTATTTGTTTTAAAATACTTGTCAATTTTGAACTATATGTATAAATTTTTTTTGTCGGGATTTTAGCTATTGTAGACGTTTTAAGGTAGACGAGGTTAGACAGGCAGTCCGCAGGATGCGAAGGGGTAGGGCGACGGGGCCGGATGAGATACCGGTGGAGTTTTGGAAGTTCGTTGGAGAGGCTGGTGTAAGGTGGTTGACTGCATTGTTCAATGAAATTTTCAGGACAGCAAAGATGCCCGAGGCGTGGAGGTGGAGTACCATGATCCCCCTCTATAAGAATAAGGGGGACATTCAGTGTTGCAATAACTATAGGGGGATTAAGTTACTGAGTCACTCTATGAAGATCTGGGAGAGAGTGGTCGAGGTGAGGCTGAGACGGATAGTGTCTATCTCGGAAAACCAGTTCGGATTTATGCCCGGCCGCTCGACGACGGAGGCAATTCACCTGGTACGGCGGTTGGTGGAGCAATATAGGGAGAGGAAGAAGGATTTGCACATGGTGTTCATCGACCTAGAAAAGGCGTACGACAAAGTCCCCAGGGAGGTGCTTTGGAGATGCTTGGAGGTGAGTGGAGTACCGCAGGCATATAGCAGAGTAATTAAGGATATGTATGAGGGAGCGAAAACCCAGGTGAGGACGGCGGGAGGAGACTCAGAGCATTTCACTGTCCTGACAGGATTGCATCAGGGATCTACTCTTAGTCCCTTTTTGTTTGCGTTAGTAATGGATGTGTTGACGCGGCGTATCCAAGGGGAGGTGCCGTGGTGTATGCTTTTTGCAGACGATGTAGTCCTGATAGATGAGACGCGAGGGGGTGTGAACGACAAATTAGAGTTGTGGAGGCAAACTCTGGAGTCTAAAGGGTTCAGGGTGAGCAGAACCAAGACAGAGTATGTGGAATGTAAGTTTAATGACGTAAGGCGAGAGAACGAGGTAGTGGTGAGGCTAGAAGCGCAGGAGGTAGAGAAAAGGGATAAGTTCAAGTACCTCGGGTCCGTGATCCAGAGTAACGATGAGATTGACGAGGATGTCTCGCACCGTATTGGGGCGGGATGGATGAAGTGGAATTGCATCAGGGGTGCTGTGTGATAAGAAGGTGCCGCCCAAGCTTAAAGGTAAATTCTATAGGGTGGTAGTCCGTCCGGCCTTGCTGTATGGAGCGGAGTGTTGGCCAGTTAAGAACTCCCACATCCAAAGAATGAAGGTGGCAGAAATGCGGATGTTGCGCTGGATGTGTGGACTGACCCGAAGGGATAGAGCTCGGAATGAGACTATCCGGGAGAAGGTTGG
>NC_061116.1:175807323-175887228 GCF_002878395.1 Capsicum annuum
CTAGATTATCTTAAAGTTTTAATCTTATATATACTTAAAGATATAAACATAATAGATATTAAGAAAATAATATTAGAAAAAGTAATAGACTATGAAATTGAAACCATAAATTGGCTAGAACAGTTATACGAAGAAATTTATCCAGAAAGATATTATTCAGATTAAGAGATGTTAGAATATATTAGACAAACTAGAGAAAACCAAGATAATCTAAATAATGAAATAAATTATAGAAACCAAATTAGAAAAATAATAAAAAAATCTAAAAGAAAAATTAATATGGATAGAAGAAACCTTAGAAAATTTAGAAAAAAGTACATGTGATAGTTTATATAATTTAAAAAACTCACTACGAGAAGAACAACACAAGATAATAAATAACATTGAAAATCTAGAATTAGATATACATTACAGTACAGTTAGGATAAATTATTATACAGAAATTTGTAACTCTGCAATTACTACAGGATAAAATAATAAACAAATTAATGAATATATCTTACGAAAAAAGTAAATCATTAAAAGATATTGAAACAAAATTATTTAAAAAAATATCTACGCACAAAGAAAAATAGATTCATTAGATACCTAATAAATCTATTTCATATCCGCACCCCCCTACAATAATAATAATAATAATAATAATAATAATAATAATAATAATATATAATATAATAATATATATCATATATAAATAAAATATAAAATATAAAATTACAATAATATATTAAAAGTGTGAAGCCACTTAAAAATGTCTTTTGAACTTTTTGCCCTTCATTAAAAGTGTTTGATTTAGACAAAATCATCTTTTCACTATTTTTTCCTAATATTTAAGAGTTGAAAATTAATTAAATACATTTATGGTAAAATCTTTCCTTATTCGAAGTCATCAAAATTAATGACTAACCAATACTTTTTTATTAGTATAAGAATTCCAAATCTAACTAAATTTGATTTTAAGAAGATTTAAAAAGTGTATAAATCTACAATATATAAAATCCATTAACTACGTAAAATTTCTGGTGGTAAAATATATATGTGCTTACAATAAAATATATGTTTTGAACTTTTTGCACTTCATTAAAAACCTTCGTAATGAATAAAATAGTCTAATTTTAAATAATTAAAAGTTACACGTGCGAGACAAATGCGGATAAAATAGAATATATATATATATATATATATATATATATATATATATATGGATAAAAACATTACAAATGGATAGAATGCATACATAGTTTATATTGGTTTTTCAATTTGTAAGAACGCCCGATTTGTTATTCTGTATGGTCATATAGTGGTTCTTGATGTTTTTTGCTTTAATTATTTTTGAAAATCTAGTTGAGTTCAATTACTCTACTTCTCCGGAGGTAATGGTATGGACTGCGTACATTTTACCCTCCCAAATTCCACTGTGTGGGAATACACTAGGTTTGTTGTTGTTGTAGTTGAGTTCAATTACTAGTAATATACGATGTTTTTTGGTTGGTTAAATTTTTGTATTTGACTAAAAGATAATGATCTCTCCGTCCCATTTTTTTTGTCCGTCTCAAATAGAATGTCACCTTTCCTTATTTGGTACCTATTTGGTTGGTTAAATTTTTGTATTTGACTAAAAGATAATGATCCCTCCGTCCCATCTTTTTGGTCCGTCTCAAATAGAATGTCACATTTTCTTATTTGGTAACTATTTAATGACATTATTCCCATTTTTCTTCGATGGGTCCCATTTATTAAGAAAAGTCAACAAAAAAGTAAATATTAAAATAACTTTAAAAGAAGTAATTTTGTAAACTTTACAAAGTCAACACTTATTTTTTTAACTCCGTATCTGATCAAATGACGACACATAAAATGAGTATTTAGTATTTCGCTATTGACGGTAGTTGAACTTAAATTAAAAAGTAAAAATATTTAAATCTTTTTCATGAGTGCATCTTCATCAAATTTAACTAATGTAGTACCAATTAAAAGAACCATCGAGTATACATAATCATTTCTTGCAACTTTGTGAAACTTGTAAATTACACACAAAAATTTAAAATTTACATGATGCGGAGAATATTATTGGTCACGACTCATGATCATGGTTTGTTTAGGTAACAATTAAAGCCAGTGCGGATGACATTTTGGCCAAAAACTACTTAGATTAATGACAATTTGTATTAAGAGATCCATGAATTTTGCCAAGATAAGTGGAAATTTCTCAATGGCCTTTGCCTTGTCCTTGAAGGATGAATTTGGCTCTGGACATAAAAGGAAACTTCTCAACTCCAAATTCAGCAACTTTTCGTCTGGTTTCAAGCCTGTAAATCCTCACCACAAATATTGATGTTATACACAAAATACTTCCATTTCTAATATGCTCCTCTTTTCCAAGATGTTTACTCATCACTTAATGGCCGTCTAATCATGAATGTTTTTTCAATTGAATTTTAGAAATCATAAATTTTGAGAAATTCTTCAAAGTAAAATTCTGTAGTTTTCCAAAATTTGTAAAGTACCAAAAAGTTATTTTTTATTTTTTCCACTCAAAATCTCTCATAAAAATTCAAAAGAGCTCCAATTTATATTCATAATCAAATACAACTCCAATTTTCTATATTATTTTTCACTTTAAGCAACAAACACACACTTCTTTTTCTTTTTTGAAATAGTATGATTTTTTATTTAATTTTTTAAAAAAGGATGAATGATGATTCCACAAAATTGGGAGCAAAAAACAGAGAACTTACTCTCCAAACTAAATTGAGAGTAATGAAGCTTGTAACAATGATGATCACGACTAGGCAACAATGGCCGCCTCTTCTCCTTCACGTAAATCTCAATGGCAGCCTTTATCAACTCCCCAACGGTGTTTCTAACGACATAATGACATGTGCCGGCCCCAAACTGTTTTGTATATTCACTTTCATCAACAACTTCGTTACATTCTCTTGACTTATTATTTTCACAGTTTCAGCTGGAGCGTCTACTCTGCCACCGTGCTTTTGCACTGAATGTGTTAGTCTTCTTTCTATCGTTCCATTTTTATCGGATGCTTTCCAAAGAACTTTCGAATTTGTATGTGCTTCAGCAAGTCTTGGCGGAAATCTCATTTCTAATTAATGAAAATCATAACTGAAGATTTGGTCCCAATTAGAAAAGACTCCAATCACATATCATACTACTAGGATTTAGTATTTAGCAATCATTGTAATATGATCATTGATGTATATATTGAGAATTGAGTGTGTGTACGTATAGATATATTACGTAACAGTATGGAGAGAATTTCGGATAATAATATATTTAGGTGACATGCTGAATGAAATCATTTCAGTGGATAGTTTTTGCTCTCAAGGGGTCGCGGGAAGTTTCTCAGAAATTGCAGGTTTCACTATCTGTCACTGTGTCCCTCACAAGTTTTGCAAAATGACCACATAACTATTTAAATTTCTTTCGTTTTTTCTTGATCCAAGTTTTCGCTTAAACGATTGAGAAATTATAAGAAATAGCAATACCTTCAGGCCTAATTACGAAATATGGCGATATTTAGGATAATTATCAACCATAGTATCAATTTTTGAAATTTGTTATATATCAATGATATAATTGTTTCTGAAATTTGTTTTCTATCACTGATACAACAAGTCATTTTATATAGAAAACAAATTATTGTATTTATAAGGCGAGTTGTTATGTCATTAATACAGAGTGAATCTCAGAAACTATTGTATCACCGAATGAACGAATTTTAGAATCTATGCTTTAATAATTTTTTCAAACTCTCAATATGTTTGGTAAATACTCCCTTCATCTCAAATTACCCGTTCCAAATTTCCTAATTTGATTTCTCATTTTATTTATCTTTTTTCATTAATCAAGAAGAGACAATTTTTTTTTTCATGTTTTACCCTTTGCATTGATACGAGAATAATCATGGATATGGACTTATGAGAGTGCGTGCTGGACCCGAGCCTTGGTGAGTGCAATTGAAATGTAAAAGAGGCCCAAAATGCATCAAAATCAGTCCATAACTTACACTTGAAGGGCGCCCACTCTTTAAAGGGCCTTTTGGTCATTTTAACTTATATTTTGTAATAGCTATATAAGAAACATTGTAGGGCTTTTAGACTTAATTTTTGAGAATGTTGTAAGTCATAAGACACCAAAGAACACAAGTCCTCTCATTTTTGACGCACGACACTGAAACTAGGTCAAGAACTAATGTGGAATCACTAGTGATTGTATTTTGCTTGGAAACGTCGATGCTTAAGAGATAGAATTCGATCTTGTGTCACGTAAGAGATAGGTTTTTGTTGCATGTGATGTTAAGGGTCCAAGAGTGGAATAAGCTCTTGGGTTCTTAAGATTACATCTTCAATTGCCTTTCTACCTATCATTTGTTTCATTGTAATCTTGTATTGTTTTCTCTTGTTTATTATAAGTCGTGTGGGGCATTGTTGTTGTTATCTTGTTCATCATCTTGTATTGTTAACTTAGTTTGGTTTGTTGTCTGGTTTGGTGTGAAACACACCTTTGTATCTCGTTTCTTGGAGTACTTGTTGAATTCGAGAGTGGTCACCAAGAGAGTCCTCAGTTCTTGAACTTGTGGACTGATTTTGGTGTGTGTTTCGTGTGTTTCCAAGTTTTTATCGATCATTTGGTATCAGAGTCATCTTTGATTTTGTTCTAATAAGATCAATCTTAGGCTTGAGAGTTGAAAAAAAAGAACAGATTTGGTGTTTTTGTTGTTCTTGGCCGAAAAGTTGTATCTTGTTGTTGTCTTAGTCGAACACTTATTTGTGTGTCTAGATCTAGTAATCTTTTTGTCAGTCTAATGTGTTTTTTGTGTTAGTTTCTTGATTCACTAACACTAAAAGTGTCTAGATCTATATTTGAGCTTGAACTTGTTGAAGTTTTATTGTGAACTTGAAAGGTGGTCGTGTGTTGTGGTGTTGCTGTGAAGAAGTGGAGTGGGCGTTGAAGTTGTTGTTGTTGTAGTTCTTGAAGATTGTTGTTGTGTTCATCTTGTTCTTCACCTAGTCTTATAACTTAACCAACAAAAAGTTCAAAATAGATTTTAAAAGTTGAAGATGGAAGTTGTAAAGTTTATTGGTGAAAGGACTTGAACCCATCACTTTCTAGACTTGACATCAACTTTTTCAACCACTTTTCCTTGTTTCAAGGGCCTTGTTTTGTGGGAATAGTATTAGCCAAGTCAAAACTTGTGTTTGCAAATTGAAAAGAGTTTCAAGACTTGTAGGTTTCCCTCCATTAACAAAAATTTCACCATTTCAAATTGTAAACTGATCAAGGCTTCAAATTGGTGAATAAAATGGCGCCAAAACAGTGACCAATAGTGGGTTGCCACATCATCACTTTTACTATTCATGCAACATATTTTAAGCTCAAATTTGATCTTCTAATTTGTTGTTCTTTAGTCTCGTTTATTGATTCCATTACTAACTTACAAGCTAGTACTAGATTGTAAGTTAGTTTTGAAATTGTTCTTCGTGTTAACCTCCCTTTGTGTGTCTTAATCTTTTGAGTCATTATAATACGTCCTTGTAATGTTTTCCTTACTCTTTGGAGTCCTAGTAAATGTTGGATTCACCTCTTAACACCTCCCGGAGTACGAGCAAGCTTACAACACTTGTGAGATTGAGAGTGAGGGATTCGAGAGACACAAAATAAAAAATGAGAGTGAGGATATTTTGTACAACTAATGTGTTTTCTGTTTTATAGGTAACTCCTTGGCCATAATGGACACTATTTTGGGCCACCTTGATGCTATTTCTCGAGAAATAGCTAAGGCAAATGGGGGTCTTGAAAAATTAGGCTCGAATATGTCTACTATACTTGAGAGGTTGGATCGGGTGGGGAGTCAAAGGAATTCTTGTATTTCTACTTCCAAAACTTTACCTCAAACAATCAATCCTCCAAGACCACTACCAAACGACATACACATAAGTCAAGCCACTAAATTTCCTCCAACCCGAGACCTAAGTAGGTCACTTCTCCCTCAATTCAATTAAGTCCAAGAAGAAGGACTTGGAAGCCAATCTTCTCCCATCTAAGCTCCACAACTGAAGCTCCACATTACTAAATCAATACTGAAGCTCCACATTACTAAATCAATCTTTTTATCAAAAACCCCACTTCACCTAAATCAATATGTCCATATAGAGGAGTGTGGTAGAAAGGAACATGATGGACATGGAGTCTAAAATGATGCGTATATGATGGAAGAGAAATTGAGGGAAAGACGTAGGGAGCTACAAGGAACCCACCACTAAGAAAAGAGGTAAAATGTGTTTAGTGTTTCCTTTGTCATTCACTATGTGTTTCGGGTGAGGATGAAGACAAGACTCAAGATGGAGAGGAAGCTGAAGTTCAAAATGAAGATGTTGGCCAAGACTTGTTGTTATTGAGCCCTCGGATTCTACATGATTTTGTGGACTATTTTTGACTTATTTTTGTGACTTGTTTGTGGATTGTTTTGAGTAGGTTTCCTTTGAAGTGACCAATTGAACGAGGTGAAGCCGTGAATTTATGGATAAATTACTCTCAAGATAGAGAGTATGATACGAGAATAATCACGACATGGACTTATGAGAGTGCGTGTTGGACCCGATCCTTGGTGTGTGCAATTGAAATATAAAAAAAGGCCCAAAATGTACCAAAATCAGTCCATAACTTACACTTGATGAGCACCTACTCTTTGAAGGGCCTTTTGGTCATTTTAACTTATATTTTTTAATAGCTATATAAGAAACATTGTAGGGCTTTTAGACTTAGTTTTTGAGAATGTTGTAAGTCATAAGACACCAAAGAACATAAGTCCTCTCTCATTTGAGGCATCAAACCGAAACTAGGTCAAGAATTAGTGTGGAATCACTAGCGATAGTATTTTTCTTGGAAACATCGATGCTTGAGATATGGAATTCGATTTTATGTCACGTAAGAGATAGGTTTTTAGTGTGTGCAGTGTTATGGGTCCAAGAGTGGAATAAGCTCTTGGGTTCTTAAGATTACATCTTCAATTGTCTATCTACCTATCATTTTTTTCATTGTAATCTTGTATTATTTCCTCTTGTTTAGTGTAATCCATGTGGGGCATTGTTGTTGTTATCTTGTTCATCATCTTGTATTGTTAACTTAGTTTGGTTTGTTGTCTGATTTGGTGTGAAAATACACTTTTGTATCTCATTTCTTGATGTACTTGTTGAATTCGAGAGTGGTCACCAAGAGAGTCCTCGATTCTTGAACTTGTGGACTAATTTTGGTGTGTGTTTCATGTATTTCCAAGTTTTTTTTATCATATCATTTGGTAGCAGATACATCTTTGATTTTGTGCTAACAAGATTAATCTTGGGCTTGAGAGTTGAAAAAAAATAGATTTAGTGTACTTGTTGTTCTTGGCCGAAAAGTTGTATCTTGTTGTTGTCTTGGTCGAAAACTTATTTGTGTGTCTAGATCTAGTAATATTTTTGCTAGTCTAGTGTGTTTCTTGTGTCAGTTTCTTGATTCATTAACACTAAAGGTGTCTAGATCTATATTTGAGCTTAAAACATTGACCTTGTTGTTGTGAACTTAAAGGTGGTCGTGTGTTCTGGACTTGTTGTTGTGGATTTGGTTAAAACGTTGGGGGTGTTGTTAGTGTTCTTGAAAAATTGTTGTGGTGTTATTGTTGTTCTTCATCCACTCTTATATCTTGACCAACTTAAAGTACCTAATAGATCTAAAAAGGTTAAAGACAAAGTTGGAAGACTTGTTGGTGAAAAGACTAGCTCACATCACTCTTTGACTTGATAACAACTTTTCAACCACTTTCCCTATTTCAAGGACCTTGTTTTGTGGGAATAGTACAAGTCAAGTCACACCTTTTTGAAGATTGAATTTGAAAAAGGTTCTAAAACTTGAAATTTCCCTCCAATCCTAATTTCATCCATTCCAAATTGTGAAGTGACCAAAGTATCAAATTGTAATTAAAATTTATTTGAAAAAATCAAGACCAATTGGAGCATGACACCTCGTCAAGTTACTATTCACATGCAAATTTAAGCTCAAAATTGGATTATTAGTTTCTAATTTGTTGTTTCTTTAGTCTCGTTTGTTGATTCCATTACTAACGTACAAGCTAGTACTAGATTGTAAGTTAGTTTTGAAACCCGTTCTTCGTGTCTACATTCCTTTGTGTGTCTTAGTCTTATTGAGAGATTGTAATACTTGGTCCACCTCTCAATGTCTCATGGAGTACAAGCAAACTTACAACACTTGTGAGATCAAAAGTGAGATAACCGAGAGGCAAAAGAATAAAGAGAGAGTGTGAGGATCATCTTTGTACAACTAACTAGTTATGTGTATTGTAGGTAACTTCTTGGCCACAATGGATAACAATTTTATTAGTGCTATCTTGGAAGGAATTAAAACTCTCAACCGGAGCATGGTGAAAATGCAAGCGGAGGTGACAACGTTTGGTGAGAAGTTGGATCGTTTGGAGAGTCAAAGAAGCTCTCGTGTTTCCACTCCTCCACTCAGTTTTCCTCAAGTGAGCATAACCAAGACACTCCCACCACCATTTCCCCCGAAGTTTCACACTAAGCGATCAAACCTCCAAGACCACCACCAAATGACATAGACATAAGCCAACCTACCAAATATCCTCAAACCTGAGACCTACATAGGTCAATTCGGTCAAGTCCAACAAGAAGGACTTAGCAGTCAAATCCCTCCCATCCAAGCTCCACAACCGAAACCCTACTTTACCAAATCAAGCCTCTCAACCAAAGCTCCACTTCACCAAAGCTGACATGTCCATGTAGATAAGAATAGTAGAAAGGAACATAAAGGATATGAGGTCTACGACAATTCTTGTTTGATGGTAGGAGATTTGAGTGGGATTAGATTGAAGGTAAGTTTCAAGATAGAGAGAAATCCAAGGTTCAAAATGAAGATATTGGCCGAGACTTGTTGTTATTGAGCTCTCGGGTTCTTTATGTTTTGCGGACTGTTTTGAGTGATTCCTTTTGAAGTGGTCCTTAAACGAGATGAATCCGTGAATTTGTGGTCAAATTCCTCTCAAGATGGAGAGGATGATACAAGAATAATCACGGATATGTACTTACGAGAGTGCCTGTTGGATCCGACTTGTCATGTGAAATTGAAGCGTAAAACATGGCCAAAACACACCAAAAACAGTCCACTTATTACACTTGATAGGCGCCTCACCCTTGGGGGGTATTATGGATATTTTAGTCTTCTATTTTTTAATAGCTATATAAGAAACATTGCTTTTTCTTTAAATTAAAATGTAAACATCATTTAATAGGGGTACTATAGTAAACTAGCCATGATATTAATTATTTTTCTTAATCAATGTGCCATCTCAATTTGGGACGGGTAATTTGGGATGGAGGGAGTATATTATAGTATATGAGTTAGCTTAGTTTAAATAATTTATCAAAACATCTTTGTAACACCTCATACAAAGAAGCTAATTTGATATATTATGTGTTGGGTTCAATATTAAAGTTTGAATAAAAATGGAGGGAACCAAGTGAAGGGAAAAATTGAGATAACACTCAAAAATGGAAAGTGTACTAAAAAATGAAAAGTCTACTAATTCTTCCACATTGGTGGGAGAAGGAAACTTTCAAGTGTTTATATTAAGGAACACTTACTCCACATGGTAAGTGAGGCAAGAACCAAGAGGTGCCTCGCGCCGTCGTCATCGTCGCTCGGCTTCGACTTCGAATTTGTCAAATAATCGATTGATGAGAGTTATCTTTTAAGATAAAATTTATTTGAATAGTTTGATTAATGTCCATTAACGTGCATGATTCTGCATGCACAAACGATGTTATGGTTGCTCGAAGAGACACAACTCTTCGAGTAAAGGACACACTGTTTCGAGAAAAGGTATGATTGTTTGGATGGTTGTGGCTGTTTAGAAAAGACACACTGTAACACTCTAAAATCCTATCCTGGAGTGTCACACGGTGCTTAAGGCTACAAGTAGCCCCAAGCTAACCCTTTGAGCCTGCTACTTAGTATAAAGCTTACTTAGAGATAATGAGAGCAAAATAAGGAATCATGTCATATCATGTCTAACTGAAATCCGAATGAGTACTGTAAAAGTAAAAAAATATTGCAAATCTAAATATACTGACCATCTAGTCTGACAAAGCCTCTACTACTCAACAAACTAGAGAGCCATTGGGACAGATCCCCAACTGACTCGAACTGAATTGAAAGTAGTAGAATCCCTACTAAAAATACTGAAGTGTCTGGAGATAGTTCCTCAAACCATGAGGACTCACCACAGTGGAGGTGTTGATAAAGGTACTTGGGATCACTGACGCTGTTGGGACTGAGCACCTGAACCTACATTATTAGACAACGTAGCACACAAACGTATATGTAGATCAGCACTTGGGAATGTACTGAGTATATGAGGGTGTATGCAACTAAATATCAATACAATAAATCTTTATTGTAAACATACATGGTTTTGTAGATGACTCACATAGCTTGAATAAAACTCTCATAAATCATGAGTAATGAAGCATATAGTATAAATCACATGAGCCATTACACTTTATTCTAAATCTGTATTCTTTCTTTGATCTCAAACTTGTAAACTAGTTGAACTCTTAAAACAACAACTTTTAGAACATGCACTTTAGTCCTTTGAAAACAAGGAACGACTTTGAAACTCAAGGAATTAAAACCTTAAGAACTTTAAGACTTGAGATTCTAGGAAACTTGGGAGTTTCTTCTAACCGACATAAACCATGTGAGCTGCATGGAGTCCAACGTCTTACCCACGTTGGAGAGAGTTGTTCTATTCTTTCCATCAGATTAGAACCTTTTACTTTTTAGTGATCACTAGCTTAACCCACTTGGGGTAAATCAAATCCTACGGTGGCTCATAGTTCTAGTGCATGAGATCTCAGAATCAAGCTTAACTCGGTGCTAAGTACTACTCCCATACTAGGCTCAGAACTTTTAGGAAAATCCACTTTATACAATTCAACATTATGAAATGGGAGCCAATATGCTTCCCTTTAACTTAAATCACAAAATGTGGATTCCTTTCTTAACTTAGGATCAAAATCAACTCTTTTCTTTAAACTTTGTTAGACTATCTTTAACAAACTTTGAAACTTCAATGATATGGAGATATCAATGCCATTCTTGAAATACTATAGAATATATCAAAATTCATTCTTGGACCTTAAAATATGTATACATATTCAAGAAATCTCAATTCAAAATAGAGGGTAAATGTAATACCCCGTACTTTTTCTCTTAGCTTGAAATCATTTCAAGAATGTTATAAGCTTTCCTTGAAAGATAAATCCACTTTTTTACATGTGGTATTTTTAAGATTTTCATATTTTTTCATGTGGTAAATTTAATTAGCTTTCTAACAATACCAATTTCATCAAAATTCAACATCGGAGGAGAAAGTTATGGCCAAAATATAGAAGGTAGAAAAACCGTCTAGATACGACAGTGAGTCCGACGGACCGTCGCCCAAGACCGTTGCAGCAAGGCAGTGAGAACTATTTTCTGCCTAGAAGCGTGGCCCAGGCCGATGGACCATCGCTCAGGCCGTCGCAAGGGAAACTGTAAGGCCACCTTCTGGATAAAGTGCTACGGTCAGGTTGACAGACCGTCGAACTTGCGATGGACCGTCGCCCAAGTCGTCACAACCAAAATAGTGAGACTCCATTCTGCCTAGAAGGGATGGTCAGGGCCAACGCACCGCCAACCCAGCGACTGACCATTGCAGGTACCGTTCAGTTTTTTTTAAGTCATTTTAATAGGGGTATTTTGGTCATTTACCGCCCACTTATATATACCCAGTTATGTCTGATTTCCGCCTATTTATTCAATATTATTTTGACAACAACATTAGGGTTTCTCTCTGAAATTAATTTCCAAGAACAAGAATCCAAATCTTCTCCAAGAAACTAAGAGATTCAAATCCCTCAAGTTCAAGAACATCAAGAATCTTAACCCAGGTATGCATAGTGTTCATTCATGGACTCCTTTCATCCATGTAGTCCAAGAATCCCTTTTCCAACTTTAAGTTATGGATTTTCTTTATGATTTTATGATTGGGCTATTCTTGTTCACGTTGATAAATGAGAAATTGAATTTTACTCCATGTTCGGTGATAATTTCTATGTGGGTTTAATTATTATAGATATATATTCATGCAAACCTATAACTAAACCCTTGAATGATGAAATTAGAATGCGACCATGATGTTTAATTGTTGTACAATGATGTTTACATGTACCATGCCTACAATATGTTTGATTTAATGCCTAAATGAAGGAAAAGTACCTAACTAGCATGTTGTCATGAAATCTCCATGTATGTACAAGCTGATGCCTATCACATGTTTGATGAAATGCTTCAGTAAATGAATTATGGTGATTATTATATATCCAAACAAGTCATGATTTGTCAGTTTCCTTCTATCGAGTCTTAGGGGTACTTGTACCCAAAATATTAGCTGTGTGCCTAGATCCATGTTATGTTTTCACGATACTCTCAGTCAAGTTATGATCCTTAGACTTTAGACAGTCTTATGACTCAGAAAATCTCCATGATCTCATGAACTAAGTCAGTTGTCAGATATCAGTAGTATTTCGTTAGTCAATGGAAGTTAGTAACTCAGTCCATGTTCAGTTTTAGAAAATCATGTTCAATGTCTATTCAGATGGGAGTAGAAATTAGCACCGAGCGAACCCAAGGGTGGGAACTCACCTGTTATATGAGGGTGTGATTCTTAGAAGTAATCCTTGCATTCCAGAACTATATAGCCAGCATAGGTTGAGACATCATAGCCTGCTATATGAGGGTAGATGAGGTGGCTTAACCTGCTATATGAGGGTTCCCACCGTCATTAGAGTTACCTGTTATATTAGGGTCACTCACATGTTGTCCTTACCAGTGGCGCGGTATTGATACCCTTCCAATCAGGGCACAGATCGGACCCCAATTCAGCTATAATGCGTTATTTGGGGCATGTCGGTTAGATGGCTACTTCCTGCAGTTTTAGTATCAGTATCAGTCATGAACTCAGATAGTTCTTCAGATTTCAGGACTGTCATGTATAGTCAGTTCAGATACAGTATGGAACTTAGCTAGTTCCATCAGATTTAAGACGGTCAGATACTATCACATATATTATCAGTTATATCAGTTATCAATATGTCATGTTATTAGTATTCAGATTCAGTAATCATGTTATCACAATATCAGTGTCAGTTCTTATGTCTCATGCATGTATTCTCACGCTCATGATAGTCAGTCTGTTATTATTATTGTTTATGCATATGAATCCTATGCATTCAGCCAACCTCATATGCATACCAGTACATTCAAAGTACTGAAGCATTTGCGCTATGGTGTCTTATACCATAGGTTCAGAGACACGAGCTCCAGAGCATCAGTAGATTCTAGATATCAGTAGTCAGAGTTAGTAGTGAGTCCTCATCCTTCGAGGACATGATTATTTCTCTATTATCTCATTAATTAGTTGATTAGTTGGAGTTAGTTGGGGACATGTCCCATCAACTCCCTACTCAGCCAGTTCAGTCAGTTAGAGTCTTTCCAGACTATTATGTTTAGACAGTTATTTTAGTTGTTTTGGGTATTTCATACCCCGTTTAGATGTTATGTTTTACTTTAGTTATGTGAACCTTATGGCCTTTCAGTTCATATTTCTGTATTATTTAGTATATTATGCAGTATACAGGTACAAATATCAGTCATGGGCTAGCTTGTGGTCCTTCGGGGTCATGAGCACCATGTAGCGTTTCGAGAACCAAATTTGGGGCGTTACAATAAATCATGACTTCAACCTTAAGAGTATTCCAAACTTCAATCATGGAAGGAATATGCAAATCATAACATTAATTCTCAATTCAAATCATAAAATAGGTGTAGTATCATATAATTCAAGACTTGAAAGAATTCATAATCTCATTTACTTGAAATATAACAATTTAGGCATAATTCATCTTGAAACATTAAGATCTTTTAAGAAAAACCAAAACCTTGGGCACAAGAACAAAAGAAGTGTTCTTGTTCAAACTCCACCTACCTTGAATTAGGAGCTTTGGATGAACTCTAGCCCTTGGGACTCTATTCATACACTTGAATGGATATTCTTGATGTTCTTGGTTTGAGGAATCCAATTCTTGAATAAATTTAAAGAATTAATGGTCAACTTAGGAGATTCTTGGAATTGGGTTTGGATGTTAGTGTTTTTAATTTGAGAGAATTTTTGAGAAAAGTTGTAGATGATGCTTGGAATGACCTTGGATTCGGTGTTTGGACGATTAAAGGGGCTTGAAAAAAAGTCCAAATTTCCCCTTTTAATGGTAAATGCTCATCCCAACTACCCTTGAAGTCAAGAGCACATGCTCTTAACATATCCTCCCAAGTTTGGATGGTCCTCTCGGCCTGACCATCGGTCTGCAGATGAAAAGCAGAACTCAAAGAAACATAGGTACCAAGACTCTTCTGGAACTCCCTCCAAAACAGAGTACCCCTATCTGAGATAATAGACAAAGGAACTCCATGCAACCTAACTAACTCCCAAATATATAGTCTAGCATAATCCTCAGCATTATAAGATGTATGCATAGGCAAGAAATGCGCTGACTTAGTCAGCCTGTCTACAACAACCCAAATAGAATCATGATGGCATCAGGAGAGAGATAAACTAGTGATGAAATCCATATTTATCTATTTTCACTTCCAAGTGGGTATACTAAACTCTTGCATCATACCACCAGGTCTCTGGTGCTCTACCTTGACCTGTTGGCAAGTTGCACACTTAGCTATGAACTCAGCTATACTCTTTTTAATACCACTCCACCAATAGATTTCCTACAAGTTGCGGTACATCTTGGTAGCACCAGGATGAATAGAATACCACGCGCCATATGATTCAGTCATAATTCTCTACCTTAGATCATCAACACAAGGAACATGCAATCTACCCTGCAATATCAATACCTCATCTGCCCCTTGGGAGAAAACCTCTACCTTTTGATCCTTAACTGACTCCTTCAGTCTGACCAAACTAGCATCTAAGTCTTGTTTCTCCTTCACTTTCGAAACTAAAGAGGATTCGAAACTACTCTGCACCAAAATACTCCCCTCAGCAGAATCAAGCAACCTAACACCCAATCTACCCAAACTATGCACATCACGAGCTAACTCTTCCTTACCCTTCTCTACCTGATTAACACTACCTATAGACAACCTGCTAAGGGCATCTTCCACTATATTGGCCTTGCCCGGGTGATACAACATACTCATATCATAATCTTTTAGTAGTTCTAACCATCTCCTCTGCCTAAGATTTAACTCCCTCTAATAAAACATGTACTGCAAGCTTTTGTAATCAGTGAACACGTCCACATAAACACCATAAAGATAATGTCTCCAAATTTTTAAAGCAAACACTACAACAGCTAATTCCAGATCATGGTTTGGGTAGTTCTTTTCATGTGGCTTCACCTGTCTAGAGGAATAGGATATAACCTTACCTCTCTACATCAACACACAACCCAAACCAACTCTGGAGACATCACAATACACCACAAAACCATTTGTACCATAAGGCAAAGTCAATACAGGGGCTGAGGCGAGTTGAGTCATCAACTCCTGGAAACTCTTCTCACAAGAATCTGTAGGAACTTAACTTTCTTTTGGGTCAACCGGGTCATGGGGGATGCAATAGAAGAGAAAAATTTAACAAAATGGCGGTAGTAGCCAGCTAGACCCAAGAAACTCCTAATATCTGATGGGAAGATAGGTTTGGGCTAAGTTTTTACAGCTTCTATCTTTTGGGGATCAACTCTAATGACTTCGGCTGAAATGATATGACCCAGAAAGGCTACTGATCTTAACCAAAATTCACACTAGCTGAATTTGGAGAACAATTGATGATCTCTAAGAGTTTACAAAACAATTCTAAGATGATTTGCATGGTCATTCTTAGTATGGGAGTAAACAAGGATATCATCTATGAACACTATGACAAACATATCAGGATACTAATTGAACACTCAATTCATAAGGTCCATGAAAGCCACTGGAACATTGGTTAGCCCGAAAGACATGACTAGAAACTCAAAGTGACCATAACAGGTTCGGAAGGCTGTCTTTGGAATATCACACTCCCTTACTTTAAGTTAATGATAGCTGAATCTAAAGTCTACCTTCGATAAATAACTCGCACTTTGCAATTGATCAAACATGTCATCAATTCTCAGAAGAGGATAATTATTCTTGACTGTGACCTTATTAAGCTGATGATAGTCAATGCACATACGCAAAGAACCATCTTTCTTTTGTACGAATAGAATAGGTGCGCCCCAAGGTGATACACTGGGCCTTATAAAACCTTTGTCTAAAAGTCTTTGAGTTTCTCTTTCAAATCCTTAAGATCTGTAGGTGCTATATGGTAGGGAGGCATAAAAATAGGCTGAATATCAGGAAGAAGGTCAATCTCGAATTCTATCTCTCTATCGGGAGGTACCCCTGGGAGATCTTTCGGAAATAGATCAGGGAGCTCATTAATAATGTTGGCTGATGAATGGTTGGAGCCCCGGACCTAGTGTCCTTAAATCTAACTAGATGATAAATGCAACCTTTGGATATTAACTTTCTGGCTTTTAGATAGGATATAAAGTGACTCTTGGGAGATACAGAACTCGTGGACCACTCGAAAACTGGCTCATTCAGAAACTGAAACTTAACCATATGGGTAGGATAGTCTATAGATGCGTAGCAGGAATGAAGCCAATCCATACCCAAAATAAGGTCAAAATCCACCATGTCCAACTCTATCAAATCAAGAAGTATGACTCTATGAAGAACAGTAATGGGATACTTTTTATACACTTGTTTAGCAACAACTGACTCCCCCACTAGAGTAGAAACTAGGAAAGGCTCAGGAATATTTTTGGGACTCATTTCAAAACTCACAGCTACAATTGGGGTCACATAAGAGAAACTTGACTCGGGGTCCAACAACACATAAACATCAAAGTGAAAGACACAGAGCATACCAGTAACAACGTCGAAGAATCCTTCTGCTCTTGATGGGATGGTAAGGCATAAAACCTATTCTAGCGCTGATCGCCAGCAGTACTGGAAGAAGCGCCCTGAGGAGGAGCTGGACGTGCTAAAGGAGCTGGGGTACTATTAGCCTGAGTCTGAGGTTGTACATCTCAGTTCCCCTTCCTAGTATGCGTACACCCTCTAAGTCTATGGGCCAACTTGCCACAACCAAAACAACCCCTCTGTTCGGCCAAACACTTACCGGGATGGGTCCTACCACACTTAGCACAAAGAGGATAATTAGGTCTATTACTTACACTGTTCTAAGACTTGGACATAGAAGGCCTGTTCCCTTGCTCCTGCCTATTTTTAGGCGTAAAAGCACTAGCTGACGAAGGTGCTGGCATAGATGAACGACTTTGAAACTGTGGATGATTCCCTCCATGGGACCTAGCTTGACCATACTCATGCTGCTCGGATCTAGCCCTCTTGTTTCCCCTCACTCTATCTATTTCCTTTATCTTGTCTGCCTCTATTTGCTGGGTATGAATAATCAGCCTAGCAAAATCCATATCCCTATAGAGCATAGCAGTCCTACACTCTTTCAATACCAGTCCAAATACTCCAGTCACGAACTTACTCATACTTGCTCGGGTGTCAAAAATCAAATCAGGAGTATATTTGGCTAACTGGTTAAACTTAAGGCAATACTTCTTAACAGTCATAGAGCCTTGCCTCAGGTTCATGAATTTCTCTATCTTTGATTCCCTCATCTCAAGAGGGAAGAACTTGTCCAAGATTGCATCTTGGAATACCCTCCAAGTAGTAGGGGCTGCATCTTCCCCTCTATTCTTCTTCCATGCAACAACCTAGTCATAAGCAATGTCCTTCAACCTGTAAGACGCTAGCTCAACACTTTATTCCTCCGAGACATGCATTACTTGGGTGATCTTTCTTACCTCCTCGAGATACAACTATGGGTCCTCACCTACCTTCGACCCATAGAACTCTAGCGGGTTTATCCTCATGAAATCATGGATCCTAGCAGTGGATTAATCATCTCCTTGCTGAGGCGGAACTGCATCCTGGTTATTGGCTTGAACATTAACGATAACTTCTTGGGCTAATGCCTGAAAGGTTGCCTAAAACTCAGCATGAGACACAGTCTCATTCAAGAAATCAATAAGCTAGGGTTGCTAGTTATTGTTTCTGTGGGCATGAGCGGAAGGCATTTTTTAAAATAACAGAGTCTGAATCAATAGCTAGGAGAGATAACTATAGGCACGATAGAATTTGAAAGAAAGAAACAATTTTTTCCTAACACGTCTTGTAGCCTCTTTCTCATAGATATGGCGTGCTACACACCGATGATCAAGACTTTACTTAACGCAGCTTGTCAGACTCCCTAGGACTCCTTAAACCTTAGGCTCTGATACCAAGTTTGTAACGCTCCGAAATCCTATCCCAAAGCGTTAAACTATGCTTAGGGCTACAAGTAGCCCCAAGCTAACCCTTTGAGCCTGCTACTTAGTATAAAGCTTACTTAGAGATAATGAGAGCAAAATAAGGAATCATGTCATATCATGTCTGACTGAAATCTGAATTAGTACTGTAAAAGTAACAAAATATTGCAAATCTAAATATACTGAACATCTAGTTTGACAAAGCCTCTACTACTCAAAAAACTAGAGAGCCATTGGGACAAATCCCCAACTGACTCAAACTGAATTGAAAGCAGTAAAACAACTACTAAAAATACTGAAGTGCCTGGAGATAGGTCCTCGAATCATGAGGACTCACTATAGTGGAGGTGTAGATAAAGGTACTCGGGATCACTGACGCTATTGGGACTGAGCACCTGAACCTAAACCTAGATTATTAGACAATGTAGCACACAGACATATATGTGGATCAATACTTGGGAATGTATTGAGTATATGGGGTGTATGAAACTAAATATCAATACAATAAATCTTTATAAAAAACATATATGGTTTTGTAGATGACTCACATATCTTGAATAAAACTCTCATAAATCGTGAGTAATGAAACATGTAGTATAAATCACGTGAACCATTATACTTTATGATCTCAAGCTTGTAAACTAGTTGAACTCTTAAAACAACAAATTTTAGAACATGCACTTTAGTCTTTTGTAAACAAGGAACGTTTTTGAAACTCAATGACTTAAAAACTTAAGAACTTTAAGACTTGAGATTCTAGGAAACTTGGGAGTTTTTTCTAACCTCCATAAACCATGTGAGCTACATGGAGTCCAACATCTTGCCCACGTTGGGGAGAGCTGTTCTATCCTTGCCATCGAAGTAGAACCTTTTACTTTTAGTGATCACTAGCTTAACCCATTTGGGGTAAATCAAATCCTATGGTGGCTCATAGTTTTGGGACATGAGACCTCGGAATCAAGCCCAACTCGGTGCTAATTACTACTCCCATACTAGGCTCAGAACTTTTAGAAAAATCCATCTTATACAATTCAACATTATGAAATGGGAGCCAATATGCTTCCCTTTAACTTAAATCACAAGATGTGGATTCTTTTCTTAACTTAGGATCAAAATCAACTCTTTTCTTTAAACTTTGGTAGACTATCTTTAACAAGATTTGAAACTTCAATGACGTTGAGATATCAATACCATTTTTGAAACACTATGGAATATATCAAAATTCATTCTTGGACCTTAAAACATGTTTACATATTCAAGAAATCTCAATTCAAAATAGAGGGTAAATCATCACTTTAAGCTTAAGAGTATTCCAAACATCAATCATGGAAGGAATATGCAATTCATAACATTAATTTTCAATTCAAATCAAAAAATAGGTATCGTATCATATAATTGAAGACTTGAACAAATTCATAATCTCATATACTTGAAATATAACAATTTAGGCATAATTCATCTTGAAACATTAAAATCTTTTAAGAAAAAACTAGACCTTGGGCATAAGAATAGAAGAAGCATTCTTGTTCAAACCCCACATACCTTGAATTAGGAGCTTTGGATGAACTCTATCCCTTGGGACTCTGTTCGTACACTTGAATGGATATTCTTGATGCTCTTGGTTTGAGAAATCCAATTATTGAATAAATTTAAAGAATTAATGATGAACTTGGGAGATTCTTGGAATTGGGTTTAGATGCTTAGGGTTTTTAATTTGAGAGAATTTTTAAGAAAAGTTGTATATGATGCTTGGAATGACCTTGGATTAGGTGTTTGGACGATTTAAGGGGCTTGGAAAAAGTCCAAAGTGCCCTTTTTAACTTCTGTACGAAGATGAAAAAGTTGAACTAGAAAACCCGATTTTATGGGCCACCGTGATGTGCCACTATCGCGATGGCTCATCGAAAATTTACAAATGGGATTCTTGGGATCACTGTGATGTGGAGCCATCGTGTTGTCCCACTGGTTGGGACCTGGAACTTTAGCGCGATGTGCCATAATCTCACTAGGCTAATGGAATTTGACAATTGTCAAATAGACCCTCTCCGCGATGTGCCAAGCACTAAAATGACGCTGTTTTATGATAAAGACTTAAATTTTCCATAACTTCTTGCTCGGTTATCGGATTTGGGCGGATCTTATATTGTTGGAAAGCTAATTAAATTTATCACATGATAAAAAGTTGAAACTAGGGAAATTCAATATGGTTTAAATTTTACACACTTAGAAAATCATTCCTTAGCCTTCTAGAAACGAAATTAAACTTAAGGAAAAGTTCGGGGGTATTATACACATACTTTCTAATGAACAGACATGACTATTCAGAATGGATACACCTTTCTGGTGAACCATTGCCTCTTTTTAGAAGGGGCACCTAATGGCTATATAAACCTACATTTTTTCACAGGTTTAGATACGAATTTTTTCCTGCATTAAAACACTTTTTGCTTTCTGAAATACTTCGTGTGATCATCTAATCGTTAAGTAAGTTTGAAGAGAATCTGATCATTTGAGGTACCACTAAAGTAGGATTATTAGGCCACTTTATTCTGAGAGAAAAATTCCACAACCTCGGGTACATGAGGAGAATTATTTACTTAAGGACACTCCGTGAATTTAGAGGACTTGGATTTTTTCTGTTTCATCTAATTTTATAAAAAAAAACACTTTTTTGGAAGGTCATTTTGATCTTATGTTGAAGGTGTTGCATAACTTCATAGGTGTTCTTGTTTTATACTTGAACTTGTGTTGAAGTTGTTGTGCTGAAATACAGATTCTGTTTACCCGATAAATGACAATCTTAAGGAAATAAGTAATTTTCAAAATTTGTTTTGCTTGATTTCTTGAGATTATAGCTTTAAGCTTTCTAATCGGTTTGAACTTAACTAGTAGTTTGAAGAAACAAAATCTTCAACACAATTTAAAGATCACCTAGTTGATGATTGGAAGTTATAAAAACTTCATCGTTAAACTAGAAACAAGGGGTGTTTAAAATTGCTACAACTTTATAAGTAGTATTTTGATATACTAAATTTACTGTTTTGTTGTGACAGAAAAATGACTTCTGACAGTTAAGTGAATGATGCTGCAACGACTTTGACAGTAACTAATATTGCCACAATGAGTCGTACGAGTGCTCCGCAGGCAATGACACCAGCGGAGAAATCTGTAAAATTCATAAGTGTTGATTTCAAAAGGTGGCAACAGAAAATGTTCTTCTACCTTACAACTTTATGTCTTTAAAGATTTACATCTGAAGAAGCTCCAAAGGTGCCCGAGGGAACTTCAAATTAGGAGAAATTTGTTGTTATGGAGGCATGGAAACACTCCGATTTTCTATGCAGGAATAACATTCTAAATGACCTTCAAGATGAACAAAACAACGTGTATAGTGGAATGAAGATGACAAAAGATTTGTGGGATACGCTAGAAAGAAAATACAAGACTAAGATTACTGGAACCAAGAAGTTCATCGTTACAAGATTCCTTGAGTTTAAAATAATTGACAGCAAGTCTGTTGTATCTCCAGTCCAGGAACTGTAAGTTATCATCCACGATCTCTTTGAGGAAGGTATGAGTTTGATGAATACCTTGGTTGAATATATTAAAAATATTCTTAATGTTCACATAAACTTTATCGTAGGTTTGATCGTGAATGAGAAATTTCAATTCACGACAATAATAGAGAAGTTACCACCGATGTGGAAGGATTTCAAGAACTACTTGAAACATAAACGAAAGGAGATGACAATCGAAGATCTTATAGTAAGACTGAACATTAAAGAAGACAACAAAGCCATGGAAAGAAGGTCGAAAGAAAATTCTGTAATAAGTGGAGAAAATATTATAGAAGATGACCACAACAACTTCAAAAAATGGAAAAAAGCTGGACAGGAAAACAGTCAACCTAAGAAAAAATTCAAGAGAAAATGCTTTAACTGTGGCAAGACTGGCCATAAGTCAATGGATTGTTGTGCCCCAAAGAAAGGCAAAAATAAGGATCAAGCAAATATGGTTGAATCCAAGAAAAAAATAGACGATTTGTGTGCCATGTTGTCTGAATGATACTTGGTGAAAAATCCTCAAGAGTGGTGGATGGATTCCAGTGCCACCCACCACGTTTGCGCAAATAGGGAATTATTTGTTGTTTTTGCTCTGGATCAAGGTGAAGAGAAGATATATATGGTCAAATCTGCAATTGCAAAAGTTGAAGAAACAGGAAAAGCCTGCTTGCATATGACATTAGGTAAAGTGTTGACATTGAACAATGTCTTGTATGTACCGGAGTTACGAAAAAACTTGATTTCTGTATCACTTCTCGACAAAAATAGATTCAAATGTGTATTTGTTTTCAAAAAAAATGTACTTGGTAAAGAATAAGTATACGTAGGAAAAGGCTACCTCACTGAGGGCCAATTCAAAATAAATGTTGAAATCAATAAAAATTCAGTTTATTCTTACTTGCTTGAGTCTAATGAATTCTGGCATGAACGATTAGGACATTCCTATTACTAAACTTTATGAAAACTGATTAACTTAGAAGTTTTGCCAAACTTTGAGTGTAATAAATCAAAATGTCAAACGTGTGTGGAATCAAATTATGCCAAGTATTCGTATAAGTCCGTGGAAAGGAATTCCAATCCCTTAGACTTAATCCACACTGACATTTGTGATATGAAGTCAACATCATCTCGTGGTGGGAAAAAGTATTTTATAACTTTTATTGACTATTAGATACTATTATGTTTTTTTGCTAAATAGTAAGGATAAAGAAATAGATGCGTTTAGGCAATACAAAATATAAAAATCAGTTAGAGAAAAAGATCAAAACTATAAGAAGTGATAGGGGCAGAGAATATGAATCTTCCTTTGCAGAAATATGTGTAGAGAATGTAATTGTCGATCAAACTATGACCCTGTATTTACCTCAAATTAATGGAATTGTGGAAAGGAAAAACCAAACCTTGAAGGAAATGATGAATGTCTTACTCATAAGTTCAGGTTTACCACAAAACTTGTGGGGGAAAGCGATCCTTACAGCTAATCGAATACTCGATAGAGTGCCCTATAGTAAGACACAATCAATTTCATATGAAAAATGGAAAGAAAGGAAACCTAACTTGAAATATTTCAAAGTGTGGGGGTGTCTAGCAAAAGTCCAAGTTCCTATGCCTAAAAGGGTAAAGATAGGACCTAAGACGGTAGACTGCGTGTTCATAGGATATGCTAAAAGTAGTAAAGCATGTTATTTTTGGGTTCACAAATCCAAACATTTGGATATCAATGAAAATATGGTAATTGAATCAGACAATGCTGAATTATTTGAATATATTTATCCGTATAAAACTAGACATAAAAAGTCTAGCGGGGATCTAAACGACCTCGGGATGATCCAAAAGAAAATGTAAATAATAATGAGAATCCAAGACATAGTACACATCAAAGAACGTCAACTTTATGTGGATCGGATTTTGTAAAATTTCTCTTAGAAAATGAGCCTCAAACATTTAAAGAATTAATGACATCTTTAGACTTATCCTTTTGAAAGAGGCAGTCAATAGTGAGATTGTTTCAATCTTAAGCAACCATACGTGGAAGTTGGTTGATCTTTCTCCATGAAATAAATCTTTAGGTTCTAAATGGATATTTAAAAAGAAAATGAAAGCGGATGATACTATTGACAAATATAAGGCAAGACTTGTAGTTAAAGGCTTCAAATAGAAAGAAGGCCTTGATTACTTTAATACATACTCTCCATTAATGAAAATAACGTTAATTTGGATGTTAATTTTCTTGGCACTGGTATATGGTCTTGAAATCCATCAAATGGATGTGAAAACAACAATAATAAATAGAGAATTGGAGGAAGAAATTTACATGGAACAACTTGAGGGTTTTGTGGTTCCAGGAAAAAGAAATAAGGTGTGTAAGCTTGTTAAGTCGCTTTATGGAGTAAAGCAAACACCTAAACAGTGGCATGCGAAGTTTGACCAAAACATGTTGGCAAACGAGTTCAAGATAAATGAATGTGATAAATGTGTTTACATTAAATACACTCCAAATCACCAAGTTATTATTTATTTGTATGTGGATAATATGCCGATCATCAGTAGAGATATTTCTGACATAAATTCTACGAAATGAATGCTCGAGAGCAAGTTTGATATAAAAGACCTTGGAGTTGCGGATGTGATCTTATGAATAAAAATCCATAGAACTCCATAAAAGTTGGCATAGTCACAGTCTCATTACATCGAAAAGGTACTTGACAAATTCAAGTATTTAAAATTTTGTATTGCCAAGACTCTATTAGATGTGAGCTTCGCACTTTAAAAGAATGAGGGTGAAAGTGACTTATAGTTGGAATACGCAAGAGTGTTGGGATGTTTAATATATATCATTAATTATACACGACCAGATATAACATGTGCTATTAGTAAGTTGAGTTGGTATACCAGTATTACCAATAAAACTCACTGGATGACAATGAAAAGAGTTTTGGGGTATCCTAAATACACTCAAGACAATGCTTTGCATTATAATAAATATCCCGCGGTACTTGAAGGATATAGTGATGCAAATTGGATCACCGGATCGAATGAAGTAAAATTCATAAGTGGATATATATTTACTATAGGTTGAGGGCCAGTCTCTTGGAAATTATCTAATTAGACATGTGTTTCTCGTTCTACAATGGAATCAGAATTTATCGCATTAGATAAAGCTGGTGAAGAAGCAGAATGGATTCGGAATTTCTTCAAAGATATTCCTTATTGTCCAAACCATTGGCACCAGTATATGTATACTGTGATAGTCAAGCTGCAATAAGTAGGGCAAGGAGCATGAAGTACAACGGTAAATCTCGTCCCATAAGACGGAGACATAATCTCGTTAGAGAACGTCTCTCTAGAGTAATTATCATTATTGACTGTGCAAATTCAAAGGCTAATGTTTTATATCCACTTACAAAAGGCCTATCTAGAGAAGGAGTTGAGAGGACATCCAGAGGAATGGGTTTACGGCGTAGGATAAATTAGCATAGCGGTAACTCTACCTAGCAGACTGGAGATCCCAAGAGCTAGGTTTAAGGAGATCAAACAAAGTTATGTCTAACAGGTTCAACATTGTCAATAAATCCAACTCATTCTCATGATGTAGAAAATATTTAGTAAATAAGGATAAGACTTATGGGGTGAATTCTTTTAATGATTATCTAAATTTGAAAGATTTGACCAAATAGTTTAATCTATAGGATTGAACATTTATAAATCACCTATGTGAGGGCGAAGTGAAAGCCGTTTCAAAGAGAATGTTAGTAAAGGCCTATTCTCTAAGCTTTCATGAGACCGGGACGTGCTGAAACGAACAAAACCGTGAGAATAATAAATGGTAAAAGGCTGATTGTGTGATATGTGTTGTCTAGATGTATATTAAAGCTCGAAGATTTAAATATATCAAATCTACCGATTGACCGAGTGCATCCGATACATGTTCACAATGGAAAGTTTAAAGGGAAACTCACTTATCCAGATGCAATTAGTCTTTGCTTGATGATCACATACTTGTCCGTAAAGATTTACGTAAAAAAATTAGCCATTCCCCATTCACGTGGGAGATTTTTGGGTTCAAGATTAAAGTGTAAATGAAAAATGGAGGGAACCAAGTGGAGGAAAAAATTAAGAAAACACTAAAAAATGGAAAGCGTACTCAAAATTGGAAAGTCTAGTAATTCTCCCACATTGGTGGGAGAAAGAAACTTTCAAGTGTTTATATTAAGGAAGACATACTCCACAAGGTAAGTGAGACAAGAACCAAGAGATGCCTCGTGTTGTCGTCATCGTCGATCGCTCAGCTCAGGTTTGGCTTTAGATTTGGATTTGTCAAATGATCGATCGATGAGATCTATCTTTTTGGATAAAATTTATTTAAACAGTCTAAAAAACCCAAATGAGGAAAACGCACCCAATTTTGCAGTTTTGAACCTACATTAATGTGCATGCTTCTGCATGCAGAAAGATGTTGCGACTGCTAAAAAAGATACAATTCTTAGAGTAAAAGACACATTATTTTAGGAAAAGGTATGACTTTTTGAATAGTTGTGGCTGTTCGAAAAAGACACATACTTTCTGATGAACAGACATGAGTGTTTAGAAAGGATACACTTTTCCAGTGTACCATTGCCACCTTTCAGAAGGGGCACCTAATGTCTAGATAAACCTGCACTTTTCATAGGTTTAGATACAAAATTTTTCCTACATTAAAATACTTCTTGCTTTCTGAAATACTAAGTGTGATCATCTAATTTTTAAGTGAGTTTGAAGAGAATTCAATCGTTTGAGGTACCACTACCGTCAGATTGTTAGGCCATTTTATTTTGAGAGGAAAATTCTATAACTTCGGGTAGTTGAGGGAAATTATTTCCTTAAGGACAATCCGTGAATTTGGAGGATTTGGCCTTTTTTTGTTTCATCTAATTTTCCAAAAAAACACACTTCTTTGAAAGGTCATTTTGATCTTGTGTTGAAGGTGTTGCATAAATTCATAGGTGTTCTTGTTTTATACATAAACTTGTGTTGAAGTTGTTGTGCCAAAATATAGATTCAGTGTACCCGATAAATAAAAATCTTAAGGAAATAATTAATTTTCAAAATCTGTGTTACTTGGTTTTTGGAGATTAAAGCTTTAAACTCCATTTGAACTTAACTAGTGGTTTAAAGAAATAAAATCTTCATCACAAGTTAAAGATCACTCGGTTGACGATTGAAAGTCATAGAAACTTCATCGTTATACTAGAAACAAGGGGTGTTTAAATTTGCTACAACTTTATAAGTAGTATTTCGATATACTAAATTTATTGTCTTGTTGTGAAAGAAAAATGACTTCTGACAGTCAAGTGAATGATGCAATAATGATTGTGGCAGCAAATAATATTGCCACAATGAGTCGTATGAGTGCTCTGCAGGCAATGGCACCAGCGGAGAAACCCAAAAAATTCACGGGTGTTGATTTTAAAAGGTGGCAACAGAAGATGTTCTTCTACCTTACAACTTTATGTCTTGAAAGATTCACATCTGAGAAAGCTCCAGAGGTGTTCGAGGGAGCTTCGAACCAGGAAAAATTTGTTGATATGGAGGCGTGGAAACACTCTGATTTCCTATGCAGGAATTACATTCTAAATGGCCTCGAAGATGAACTATACAACGTGTATAGTGGAATGGAGACGGCAAAAGAGTTGTGGGTGCGCTAGAAATAAAATTCAAGACTGAGGATGCTGGAACCAAGAAGTTCTTCGTTGTAAGATTCCTTGAGTTTAAAATGATTAACTGTAAGTCATTAGTATCTCAAGTCCAGAAACTGCAGGTTATCATCCACGATCTTCTCGTGAAAGGTATGAGTTTGATGAATACTTTTGTTGAACATGCTAAAAGTGTTCTTAATGTTCACATAAACTTTATTGTAGGTTTGATTGTAAACGAGGCATTTTAAGTCATGGCGATAATAGAGAAGTTACCACCTATGTGGAAGGACTTCAAGAAATACTTGAAACATAAGCGAAAGGAGATGATAGTCGAAGATCTTATAGTAAGATTGCGCATTGAAGAAGACAACAAAGTCGCGAAAGGTCGATAGAAAACTCTGTAATAAGTGGAGCAAATATTGTAGAAGATGAGCACAACAACTCCAAAAAGTGGAAGAAAGCTGGACAGAAAAGCAATCAACTTAAGAAGAAATTCAAGGAAAAATGCTTTAACTGTGGCAAGATTGGACACAAGTCAACGGATTGTCATACCTCAAAGAAAGACAAAATGAATGACAAATCAAATATGACTGAATCCAAGAAAGAAATGGACGATCTATGTGCTATGCTATCTGAATGCAACTTATTGGGAAATCCTCGAGAGTAGTGGATGGATTATGGTACCACCCACCACGTTTGTGAAAATAAGGAGTTGTTTTCTGCTTTTGCTCCGGCTCTAGGCAAAGAAAATATATGTATGTCCAACTCCGCAACCGCAAAATTTGAAGAAACAGGAAAAGTCTACCTGAAAATGACATCAGACAAAGTGTTGACTTTGAACAATGTCCTGTATGTACTAGAGTTATGGAAGAACTTGATTTTTGTATCACGTCTTGACAAAAATGGATTCAAATATGTATTTATTTCTAAAAAAATTGTACTTAGTAAAGGAGAAGTAGACGTAGGAAAAGGCTACTTCACTGAGGGCCTATTCAAAATGAATGTAATGAATGTTGAAATCAACCAAAGTTCACTTTCTTCTTACTTTCTTGAGTCTAATAAATTGTGGCATAAACGATTAGGACATGCCAATTACCAAATTTTGCGAAAACTGATTAACTTAGAAGTTTTGCCAAACTTTGAGTTTAATAAATCAAAATGTCAAACGTGTGTGGAATCAAAGTATGCTAAGCATCCGTATAAGTCCGTTGAAAGGAATTTCAATCCCGTAGACTTAATCCACATTGACATTTGTGATTTGAAGTCAACACCATCTCGTGGTAGGAAAAAGTACTTTATAACTTTTATTGATGATTAGATACTATTATGTCTATTTGCTAAATAGTAAGGATGAAGTAATAGATGCATTTAGGAAATACAAAATGGAAGTTGAAAATCAGTTAGAGAAAAAGATCAAAACTATAAGAAGTGATAGAGGCGGAAAATATGAATTCCCCTTTGTAGAAATATGTGTAGAGAATGAAATTATCCATCAAACTATGGCCCCGTATTCACCTCAATCTAATGAAATTGTGAAAAGGAAAAACCAAAACTTGTAGAAAATAATGAATGCCTTACTAATAAGTTCAGGTTTACCACAAAACTTGTGGTGGAAAGCTATCCTTACAACTAACCGAATACTTAATAGAGTGCCCCATAGTAAGACACAATCAAATCCATATGAAAAATAGAAAGAAAGGAAACCCTACTTGAAATATTTCAAAGTATGGGGGTGTCAAGCAAAGGTCTATGTTCCTATGCCTAAAAGGGTCAAGATAGGACCTAAGACGGTGGGCTGCGTGTTCATAAGATATGCTAAAAGTAGCAAAGAATGTCATTTTTTGGTTCATAAATACAAACATCCAAATATCAATGAAAATATGGTAATTGAATCAGATAATGCTGTATTCTTTGAAGACATTTATCCATATAAAACTAGACGTTAGTCTAGTGGGGGGTGTAAACGACCTCGGGATGAACCAACTGAGGATGTACATAATAATGAGAATCCAAGACATAGTATAGGTCAAAGAACGTCAACTTTGTTTGGATCGGATTTTGTAACATTTCTCTTAGAAAATGAGCCTCAAACATTTAAAGAAGCGATGGCGTTTTCAGACTCATCCTTTTGGAAAGAGGCAGTCAATAGTGAGACTGATTCAATCTTAAGCAACCATACGTCGGAGTTGGTTTATCTTCCTCCAGAAAATAAACCTTTAAGTTCTAAATGGATCTTCAAAAAAAAAATGAAAGCGGATGGTACTATTGATAAATACAAGGCAAGACTTATAGTAAAAGGCTTCAAACAGAAAGAAGGACTTAATTACTTTGATACATACTCGCCTATAATGAGGATAACATCAATTCATATGTTAATTGCCTTAGCGGCGGTATATGGTCTTGAAATCCATCAAATGGATGTGAAAATAGCATTCCTCAATGGAGAATTGGATGAAGAATTTACATGGAACAACCTGAGGGTTTTGTGGTTCCAGAAAAAAAAGGTGTGTAAACTTGTTAAGTCACTTTATGGACTAAAACAAGCACCTAAACAGTGGCATGCAAAGTTTGACCAAACCATGTTGGCAAACGGGTTCAAGATAAATGAATGTGATAAATGTGTTTACATTGAAGACACTCCAAATCACCAAGTCATTGTTTGTTTGTATGTGGATTATATGTTGATCATCAGTAGAGACATTTTTGACATAAATGTTATGAAATGAATGCTCGAGAGCAAGTTTAATATGAAAGAACTTGGCGTTACGGATGTTATCTTAGGAATAAGAATTAATAGAACTCCACAAGGGTTGGGATTATCACAGTCTTATTATATCGAAAAGGTACTTGACAAATTCAAGTATTTGGAATTTGATATTGTCAAGACTCCATTGGATGTGAGCTTCGTACTTCAAAAGAAGGAGGGTGACAGTGACTCCAGTTAGAATACGCAAGAGTGTTTGGATATTTAATGTATATCATGAATTGTACACGACCAGACATAACATGCGCTATTAGTAAGTTGAGTCGGTATACGAGTAATCCCAATGAAACTCACTGGATGGCAATAAAAAAAGTTTGGGGTATCTGAAATACACTAAAGATTATGCTTTGTATTATAATAAATATCCAATGGTACTTGAAGGATATAGTGATGCAAATTGGATCACCGAATCGAATGAAGTAAAATCCATGAGTGGATATGTATTTACTTTAGATGGAGGAGCAGTCTTTTGGAAATCGTCCAAACAGACATGTATTGCTCGCTCTACAATGAAATCAAAATTTATCACATTAAATAAAGCCGGTTAAGAAGTAGAATGGATCTAGAATTTCTTGAAAGATATTCCTTATTGGCCCAAACCATTGACACCAGTATGTATACATTATGCTAGTCAAGCTGCAATAGGTAGGGCAGGGAGCATGATGTACAACGGTAAATCTCATCACATAAGACGGAGACATAATACCATTAGAGAACTTCTCTGTAGTAAAATTATCACTGTTGACTATGTGAAGTCAAATGATAATGTGTCGGATCCACTTACAAAAGGCCAATCTAGAGAAGGGGTTGAGGGACATCCAAGGGAATGGGTTTATGGCCTAGGACAAGTCAGCATGGCGGTAACTCTACCTAGCAGACTGAAGATCCCAAGAGCTACGTTCAAAGAGATCAAACAAAGTTATGTCTGACAGGTTTAACATTGTCAATAAATCCAACCCATTCTCATGATGTACACAATGTTTAGTAAACAAGGATAAGACTTATGGGGCAAAGTCTTTTAATAATTATCTAAGTTTGGCAGATTTGACCAAATAGTTTAATCTATAGAATTGAACGTTTAGAAATCACCTATGAGAGTACGAAGTGGAAGCCGCTTTAAGGAGAATGTCAGTAAAGGCCTATTCTCTAAGCTCTCATAAGACCAGGACGTGTTCATGGCTGAAACGAACAAAACTGTGAGAACCATAAATGGTAAAAGGTTGGTTTTGTGATATGTGTTGTCTAGGTGTACATTAAAGCTCGACTGTTCAAAGATATCAAATCTACCGATTGATCGAGTGCATACATGCATGTTCACTACGGAAAGTTCAAAGGGGAACACACTTATCCAGATGCAATCAGTCTTTGCTTGATGATCACATACTTGTCCGTAAAGATTTATGAAAAAAAAGTAGTTATCCCTCATTCATGTGGGGGATTGTTGGGTTCAATATTAAAGTATAAATGGAAAATGGAGGGAATCAAGTAGAGGGAAAAGTTGAGATAACACTAAAAAATGAAAAGTGTACTAAAAAAATGAAAAGTCTACTAATTCTCCCACATTGGTGGGAGAAGGAAACTTTCAAGTGTTTATATTAAGGAACACTTACTCCACATGGTACGTGAGGGAAGAACCAAGAGGTGCCTCGCGCCGTCGTCGTCGTCGCTCGGCTTCGGCTTCGGCTTCGGCTTCGGCTTCGTCCTAGGCTTAGGCTTCGAATTTGGATTTGGATTTGTCAAATGATCGATTGATGAGATCTATCTTTTTGGACAAAATTTATTTGAACAGTCTGAAAAAACCAAATGAGAAAAACACAACCAGTTTTGTAGCTTTGAACCTCCATTAACGTGCATGTTTCTACATGCAGAAACGATGTTGCGGCTGCTCGAAGAGACAGACTCTTCGAGTAAAAGACACACTATTTTGGGAAAAGGTATGACTATTTGGATGGTTGCGGATGTTCGAAAAAGACACACACTTTCTGATGAATAGACATGACTGTTCAAAAAGGATATACCTTTCCGGTGAACCATTGTCATCTTTCAGAAAGGTCACCTAATGGCTATATAAACCTGTATTTTTTCACAGGTGTAGATACGAAATTTTTCCTGCATTAAAACACTTGCATTAAAACACTTCATGCTTTTTGAAATACTCCGTGTGATCATCTAATCGTTAAGTGAGTTCAAAGAGAATCCGATCGTTTGAGGTACCACTACAGTCGGATTGTTAGGCCATTTTATCATAGGAGAAAAATTTCGCAACCTCGGGTACTTGAGGGGAATTATTTCCCTTAGGACACTCCGTGAATTTGGAGGACTTGGCCTTTTTCTGTTTCATCTAATTTTCTGAAAAAACACACTTTTTTGAAAGGTCATTTTGATCTTGTGTTGAAGGTATTGCATAACTTTCTTATTTTATACTTGAACTTGTGTTGAAAATGTTGTATCGAAATACAGATTCCGTGCACCCGATAAAAAACATTATGTCATTGCCCAAGCCCCAAGTGTGGAAATGGTCAGGAGTTGAAAAGAATAGAATTGAAAGTCTCAGACAAATTTCTAATCTAGAGCTGCAAGGGTCACCTATATATAGTATATAGGACTTACTTTCTGTACATGAAATTTACGATTGATCTTCGTAAGTTACGACCAGACAACGTGACTTACGAACCATAAAATATAGTGGCGGACTCAGGATTTTTATCGAGGGGGTTCGAAATATAAAAAGGTAAATACGTGAAATTTACAAGATGTAAAACTATGTGAGACCGTAAAGGAAAAGATCAATCCTAACTCGCTAAATTTTAACTTACCTTCTCATACGTGTTTAACATTTTTTCCTACTTTTACCTTGCTCCATCGAGCTTTTTTTAAATTCTCTTGTTCTTTTTTTTCCCTTTTTCTTGTTGCGTTTTTTTACTTTATTTTACACTTTTTAAAATGCTGAATTAATATCCATTCAATCATATGTTATTTTGAAAATCGTCAAAATTCTTCAAAAGTGTGTAAGAATTGAATTACTAATTATTATAATGCATATACAAAATATATACGAATGACATCGCCAATTTTTTGTTCAATTTACTAGGTTAGTAAAGGAAAAAAACAAAACAAATGATGAATAAATCAAGTAAGTTTGGTTAGTTCAGTTTAGTTTTCATACAATAAAAAAATTTAGTTTCCGTATCTCTAAAATAAATTAGAAAAAATAGTAAGGAAATATCATGAAATCAAAGAAAAGAATAATTAAATCGATATTGTTAAAAGGATACTCACGGCTATAAAATTTCTTCGTTTGATTAAATTTTATTTACTTTATCATAGGAGATTTGTTTCTATTTCAATTTCAAGTTTAATAATAATCCATCATGTTTTTAAAGAGTTTCTTAAGTTAGTACATTAAAAGAGAGTTAGGTAAAAAAAAAATAGAGATAAAAATAAGAATAATACGTCTAATAAATTTGAACAAAAACAAATTGAAAAGGTCAAATGACGTAAAGAGAAAAATAAAGAAAAAAGGAGAAAAACAAAGATCCAAGTCAACATAAATTGAGCCCATTTCAGCCTCTGCTTATGGGGCTCTTTCCAACGAGTCAAAAAGGTCGGAAAAAATTGCAGCGACTGGTAGGGGTGAACATGGTATGGTATCTATCGAATAAAATATTGAAATTGAAATTTTTTATACCATAATATGGATATTATGGTGTTTGATAGGAGTTTTAAATTATTATGATATTTGGTACGGTATTTGATATTTATGCAATAAATATCAAAATATCGTATACCGCACTGAAGTTTTTTAATAATATATAAAACCCACATATATTATATTTAAGATTATTAAATATATTTATATGTCATCCATTAGACAATTGAAAATAAAAGTAACTTTTATTTAGAAATAATTCTTTTGGAAGCTTATTATTTCGAAGTACTATGCTTAAGTTTAGGTAATTTTGTTCAAAGTTTGCATCTTGGATTACTCAATCATGATTGAAATGTTCTTTTTGTGTAGATGATTAACAAAGATAGTTGTTAGTCTAATATGATTGAGACGTTTTTAAGTTTTAAACTTATAGTTTTTTTTATATGAATATACGTAAATCGAAATCAAATAAAGTATGGTTACCGAATTACCGTACTATAAAATATCGAAACCGAATTTAAAAATACCGAACCATAACAAACTAATTTGGTATGGTAATGATAGTGTTCCTTTAGATATCGAAAATTGAAGTTATCGTACCAAAATTTAAAATACCGTATCATACCATACCATGCCCGCCCCTAACGAGTGGGATTTGAACCCGCGAAGCCAAGCAACAAAATAAAACTCCTTAGCGACTGAGCTAAGCTTCTCAATCTACATTAGAGGGTTCATTTTAATATATAGATTCATAAAATTAGAATTTGATCTCAGTGTAATTTTAATATATACAGTGTAATTTTTTGATCAAGGGGGTTCACTTAAACCCCCTGAGCTCCACGTAGGTCCGTCCCTGATAAAATGGACTCACGATTGGTATGTTGATTCATGGAAAGGGTATAAAGTTCATTCTAATGATTTTAACTATGGGAGCATATGCTGACGAAAACTGATCTAGAGATTGTACATAGTGACCGTAAGTTGAAGGCCTCAAATGCAAGCTATTATTTAAGAAAGGTGCCCGGGTATAGTTGAATTTCATGAACCATAAATGAGATGTACGACCATACATAGCATCGTAATTGAAAATTCTGAAACTTCAAGTACTCGGATATGACTTAACCTATGGGCCGCAAGTTAGATCTGCGGTTATATCCAGCGTCGTTAGTTGAACCCCAAAAATTTAAAGGTTCTACGTAGGAACTTACAGTCTAATTTAGGATTGTATGTCAATTCTATGGGCTGTAAGTCCCAAGACACTATAAACGGTCGGTAAATGAAGTAAAACGTCCGGGACAGGGCCGGGCGGATATGGGTTGAGTTTGTAAAGTGAAACGTAATTTTGAACTTTGGGTTGGATCATTTGATTCTTAGCATGCCATGTGTCCTTCATTAAAGTTAAGGGCAAAATTGCATAAAGATAATAATAGTGATATATTTGGATCGAAAGCATAACGAGAAGGGTATATTTAGATCAAAAGTATGCTTGATATATTTAAATTGCTTCTGATAGTACATTAGCATATTTGACCTTTTTCGTTTTTTTTAATTTTATATTATTTTTACAAGAGATTTTTATTTTTAGACATAAAAAAAATAATTATCTTTTATAAATATATTACTGATATTGAGTGTTTATACCTAATTAATTATTTTAATTTTACTTAACTAAACTATAAAGTAAGAATATATATCATTTAATCAATGATTAAAGGGTTAAATGATAAAATTTATCATTTAATCAATGATTAAAGGGTTAAATGATAAATTTATATATGAAAAACTTATATCTTGCATTTGAGCAGCTGAGAGTAAACCTTTACCAATTTGCAAAGGCCTGGGTGTTGAGAGTCACGTGTTAACTTGTCAGCCAATCTTACTACCTAACTCCCACAATAGTTAACAGATTGCCCTTTCACATTTTTGGTCTCTTTTATTTTGACGTGGATGCAAAATTAAAATTATATGACTTTTAATATTTTTAGTATTGAATTTATTATATTTCAAAAGTTATGCGTTCATATTTATTATTTGTTGTGACTTTAATGAATTTTCATATATATACATTCTACATTGATAATACTGAATTCAAATAAATTCCATAGGTAGGTTAGATATCCATCAACATCTGCTGGCTTTAATTATGTTGAAGAGAGTAGTTGGATTCTTGAGTATTTAAGCATATATGTAGTCTCGAAGAACTCTTAATTTCTACTAACTTCACCACATTTTGCCCTTCTTTGTGAGCCAATAAGTGTACTCTTTGGACGATGGAAGTGATGGGAGAAAAAAAGATGAAGATTCTTTGTTTGCATGGATTCAGAACTAGTGGCAATTTCTTAAGAAAACAAATAAGCAAATGGGATCCTTCTATTTTTGCGCACTTCGAAATGGTAATGACGTCTCATCTTTAATATATGCCTCCTGTTTTCGAAATGGTAATGACGTCTCATCTTTAATATATACCTCCTGTTTTATATTATTTGACTTGACATGTGCTTTTAACCTTTTTTTAATTAAAAGTGTATTTTACTAAAGAAAAATTTATTAATTATGTGTGAAACTTTAAATTTAACTATTACGTACTAATACTACATTATGTAGGTACTTAGTACTAAGGATAATTTGCTAAAACAGAAAAGTAAAATAAAACATCCATATTGAAATGAAACTGAGAGAATTCTCATTGTATGTAACAAAAAGTGGTGTGGAAAGTTGGAAAGAAATGAACTAGTCTAATTTCTTCCCTTTGCTTCTTTTAATTTAAATAAATGAACTATTGGTGACTATAACTTATACTTAATAATTAGAAATTACTATAAATTTAAGATGAATTTGAGGTTAATAGCATGAATATTATTGGCAGGAATTCCCAGACGGAATATTTCCAGCAGGAGGGAAATCAGAGATTGAGAGCATATTTCCACCACCATATTTTGAGTGGTTCCAGTACAATGAGGTAATAAATACCTTAACACCCATGTTCATTATGATTTGAAAAGATAAATCTCCTACATCTTGTATTTCATTCAATAAAAATTAATGTAAATACTAGATCGATGCTGGATTATGGAATATTTTTGTTAATTATTGTATTAATTTTTACTAACAATTTGTTTTGCTCTGATTAGGAATTTACAGAATATGAGAATTTAGAAGAATGCATTTCATACTTGTGTGAGTACATAACAACCAAAGGTCCTTTTGATGGTCTTCTCGGATTCTCCCAGGCATGTTCACTTTCCTCACCAAGGTTTATTTGGATTTTTTTCAAGTCCATTTTTATTTATGACTTGGTTGGATCGAGAAATCTTTATTTTTACACATAAGATATTTAAATTTTTTTTTTCTTATTCAAGTTAAGTGATTATAAAAGATCATTTTCGCCTAAATTTACATTTATAATGAAAACAAAAATAACCAGTGGCAAAGCCTTGCTCATTTTTATATTCTGTTATATTTTCTATCGTTAGTCATATTTACCTGTTCGTTATGTTAAATTATACAAAAAAAATCATAAAATTAATGGGTGAAATTTTATATTCTCGATCCCTTGATGCAGGGAGCAACTTTATCAGCCCTTTTGCTAGGATACATGGAGCAGGTAATTTTGCAATCATTTCATTACACCTCTATGGTTTCCAGTAGAATTTAGTACTCCACCCATTCCTTTTTAATTGTCATGTTTTGCTTTTGAAAAGTAAATTTTGTCTAATTTTTAGCTGTTATAGTTGCACCACCTTGGGTATTACTCAATCTCCAATATTTATATATTTTTGATGCAGGGGAAGATTCTGAAAGAGCAGCCTCCAATGAAGCTATTTGTATCAGTATCAGGTGCCAAATTTAGGGACCCAAGTATTGGTAACGTTGCATATAAAGATGTGATCAAGGTTAAATCAGTTCATTTCATTGGAGAGAAAGATTGGCTGAAAATTCCTTCTCAAGAGCTTACAACAGCTTTTCAGAATCCTCTCATCATAAGGCATCCCCAAGGCCACACAGTGCCAAGACTAGGCAAGTCAAATTACAAATTTCCATTATCTTACTTTTCTTTACTAGTAAAACTTTTTGAAGTTGATATGAAAGTCTTGTGCTTTTAGAAAATTTGAGAATTTCGATACTTATTAGGAATATTAAAATACTCCTAGGAAAAAAACGTAGCAGATTCACATTATTCAATAAGTAGGGTAGATAAGAAAATGGGGAATCTTAGTAGATTAGTTGGTTAGTTACCTGAACTTTCACCTTGTTGCTGAGGATTCGATTCCCCACATTATAATCCTCTCCCCCATTCCCTTTTCCCTACCGTAAAAAAAAAGGAGATAAGAAGATTAAAAAGAACAGTTTATTACTCCTATTGAAGAGTCCATCTGATGAAAAAGGGATGAGTGGTCTTCTTATATTTAGAGTAAGAAAATATGTTTGAAATGTGCGTAGAAGTGAAAAGAACTCTGTTCGATTTTTTAGTCTATCTATAAGAGGAGATCATATGAAAAACGTAACCGGTTCTTTCGTTTCTTTGGGCCACTGGCCATCTGCTGGGAGTTTCGAGTTTAATACCGATATTTAGCAATACCAATAAATCTAAGTGTAGTGCTTAGTGTATTGCTTTTTTTGGAAAGGGAGTGTGTGCGAGTTGTTTATTTTAAGAATAGGTGTGGTTCAGGTAGCTCAACTGGTTAAAGCAAAGTACTGAAAATCCTTGTGTCAGTGGTTCAAATCCACTTCTAAGCAGGCGAAAGGTCCAAACCGTACCCAGAAGCGAGCCAGATTTCGAAATGAAAGTAAAAAAGTAAGCAAAAAATTATGAGCGCTCCTGCACTATACGGATGACTTTTTGGCGGGATGGGTGGCCTTCTTATATTTATAGTAAGAAAATATGTTTGAAATGTGCATAGAAGTGAAGTGACATCAAGAGATTTCAGTCTCTCTTTCCTGGTTTTGGGTAATTAGTCCTCTCCTCTTGAGGCTTCGTTAGACCAAGATCTATTTTTTTATATGGTATCAGGGCAAGACTTGTCTTAATATTTATTTTATGATGTTAGACCCTCATATTAAATTTTATTCCAAATGTTCAATGTTGGATGAGAGGTGGCGTGTTGAGTCCCACATTAGATGGAAAAAAGGAATGAATGGTTCCTTTATATAGTCTTGAACAATCCACCGTTTTGAGCTAACTTTTGAAATTACGTTATATGCCTACTAATCTAATTGACAGAGACCATTTACAATGAATTTCAGATTTCACCAAAATAGATTAAAAAATTATGAAGGACTAACGTTTATAAGCTTCATTTTGTATTTTTAAGAAATGAGCAATTCATTAATGCTACAATTTGATACAAAACAGATGACGCAGCTTTGGAGACATTAAAAACCTGCACAAGGGACATTGTCCTCTCTTCCACTCAAAGTTGTCTTGGTGGAGGACCAAATGAAGCCTGCAAGCATGTTAACATTGAGAATCTGGAAGAGGACAAAAAGCTAGAGAAGCCTAATAAAGTAGAGATCCAAAAGGTTCAAGAATAAGAGTTTACTATAATTTGTCAAGAACTCTTCTATTTTTTTTTGTGTGTATAAGTAGAAACCTTTTCCTTTTATGTTTGATGGAGCATAGTTTTAAAAAGCACTGTTTAAGCTTAAGCTGCGTTAAGGGATATAAGTCTATAAAAGGATGTGGTCCTTAAGTCAAAAACATTCTTTTTTATTTAATCTCAGAGAAGAAACACTACGATGAAGACTTAGAAGATTGACATCTTCAAACATATTTCCACAATGGATCAAGGTAGGTGTCTTACCTGTTGTTGATTGTACCAAGATTGTTTGTTGAGTTACTACAACAAAGTTGGCCTAAGGCCACATTTATTTTTTACCACACTTAGAAAGCGGAGAAAATTAAAGGAAATGTGTCATTTAAGTTTGAATGAGGGATTGGTGACATTGATCAACTTAAAGGGCCAAACATAATTAGGAAACTTGATTAAGTTCATTGTGAACTTCATTAATATTTCAAAACTTTCTAATCTTTTCAAAAATACAAATCAACCCACTTTCAAAAAATACAAATCAACCCACACCCCTTTCCTCTCTAAATCATCAACTGTCTCTCTCCTCTCTCTCTCCCTCAACCAATAGTTCTGCAAAATTTCTCCCTTCAATCCCCGACAACTTCAACCTCCGATGAAAAATGATTGGGCGAGTTTCTTTTCGACTTTCAACCGCCAATCGACGTAACAGCAGTGTTCTCTGGCGATAACAACTTCGAGTTCTTCGTCGTCCCATTTCTTCTTTCACAGGTAAAAAATTATGTCTTTTTAGTTATGAAGAAAAAGAAGAACTTGAGCCAATTTCTCTTCTAGTATTGGTTAACAATTTCAATATTTCTTGCTTAAATTTAAAATGTGGACTGAAGAAAACCCTAATTTCTGGTATTTCTTCTCTACTCTTTCTGGTGAGAAATATATTTTTTTGTTGTTATTGCAGATCATGTTGTCGAACTATTGATTCAATTTGTTGGTGTCTGTTGAGTTTTTTTGAAGTTTATTTTTTGTTGTTTGTGTTTGTACAAATGCAAAACAACAATATTCATAATTTTTGGTCACCGTTGATGTTCTTAGTGTGTGTTGTGTTGGTGTTGCTGGATTAATTTTTTATTTTTTTGGTAAAAATGGTGTATTTGATATTGAACGGTGATAGTGTTATTGTTTTATTGAACAAAATTCTGGTACTTTTTTTTCTGCAACAGATGAATTATCTGATGCAACAGATGAACCATCTAATAAAATAGATGAACCATCTGATGTAACAGATGAATCATCTGATGCAACAGATGAAAATCTGATGCAACATATGGAAATCTGATGCAACAATGAGAATCTGATGCAACAGATAAACAATCTAACAAATCATTCATCTGTTGCGATAAATGACTCTTCTGTTTGAAACAAACCTAAATAATATTGACAGTTGATAACAGTTCCAACATATAACTCATTTGACAATGGATGAGTGATCTTTTTCAACAAATGAGTAATCTATTTTTACTGTTTTCAATAAATTTCTCATCCGTTGCAACATATTGGTTATATGTTGCAACAGATAACCTACCTAGTACAACAGATGGGTGATCTATTTTACTATTTCCAATGAATTACTCATTTGTTGCAATAGGTTGGTTATATGTTACAACAGATAACCTACCTGATGCAACAAAGGAATGATATGTTTCAACAAATGAGTGAGATATTTTATTTTTTCCAATAAATTACTAATCCATTGTAATAGATTGGTTATATATTGCAACAGACCAGTCATCTGTTTTAACAGATGCGTGATTTATTTTTATTGTTGCAATAAATTACTCATCATTGCAATAAGTTAATTATATATTGCAACAGATAACCTACCTGGTGCAATAGATGTGTGATCTGTTGGAATTGTTATTTTACTGTTGTATATGTTAGATATACTGTTATCCTTTTTTAATGATATATTAATCAATTATAATCTATTTTATATTCCTGTTATTTTTAGATTATTTGGCTCCTAAAAGAAAATAAACCGAATCAAGTCCAAGTAAAGGAACAAGTGAAGCAGCTAGGCTGCATCCACCACTCTATGAGCTTGCTTTACAAGCGTTATCTCAATCAAAAGCAGAAGATAATGAACATAAGAAGGAGGACTATTTCAAAAGAGATGATCCAAATGCTAATAGCCGTTCCACCGAAGAGTTGGTTAAAACCTTCAGCATTAATAGTTATCCTGTGAGAATGCAGTGCGATGGTGTCACAAATTTAACGAGTGATTTCGTGGTTAAGTCAGCCATGGGAAAATTTTTGGACACCTTCAGAAAAATACTTTGAGAACAAAATTTTGAAGCTTATTTCAGGGATAGCTGCTTTGGGCAATATCTTGATTTGCTGGAGGGTAGCAATGCTCGTTTTCAAATGAAAATGGTATATGATCTTCTCAAGCGTAGGTTTATATATGAAAACAAAGATAAGATGGATGAGGTATGGATAAATTATTGTGACATACCTATTTGTTTTGGTTAGAGGGAGTTTTCCATAGTTACTGGATTAAAATATTATCCTCCTTCTCCTTCTAAAGTTATACCTATTCTAACCCAAAAAAACACCCCGCACACCCAAAAAAGGCAAAGACAAGTCGAGTGATAGTGATGACCTGGTGTCCCTTGTTGGTCCAAGATTCAAAAACATAAATTTGATGGAAACGTTGAAATGTAAAAGACTTTCAAAGAAGCATAAGCAATCATTGTGCTTGGTTTGGTTTGTACATAATATTCTTTGGCGAGAGACGTTAACAACAACATACCATTTGGTTTGATAAAGCTCTCCGAGGATCTTGATGCATTTAACAACTACCTTGGGGTTATGAAAACTTCAAAATGACTGTCAAATATTTTTTGACTGCGTTAATGCCCAAGAGAGTCAACTTATATGGCTTTCCAAGGTAAATATTTCTTTTATTATGACATGATTCATTTTTTCTATTCAATAATGCTTTTGATTTATTGGCGTTATTTTATAGGCTTGGAAATTTGAAGTCATTCCTTATTTGAGACAAAAAGTGAACTACCAAGAAGAAGTTTTCTTTCCAAGAATCCTAAGATGGTTGTCGGTCAAAATTGATAAAAATATAAAATTTCTTGATCTCTTTAACCCCCGAAGGAAATAGTAAGTCTAATTCTAATTAAGTTTTTATTTTAATTAATAATTTTTTAAAATAATTCCATCATTATTCTAATATATGTATTGATTTATTTTAGATTATCCATCCGTGGCTTGTTTCGACCAATCAAGAGTTGAAGATACCATTTTTTCTTACTTTACGGTATGTGCAAATATCGGACCCTAAGGTCATTAATAGAATAAAGAAGAAATTGTTTGAAGCAACAACCATCATAAGAAATATAATTTTGGAGGGTGGACTTGTTATTGTTGATGATGGTAGTGGTAGTGGTGCTACTGTTGGGGATAATAATGCTCCTCTTATAGTTTTTGAAACAACAAACCATTATGGTTATGATCATACTGGTTATACATATTTTTTCACTTTTAGCAAATGTTCGGCATGTAAATGGCAAGACTGCAAGGCGAAACATGATGGAGTAATTAGTGCTATTAATGCATTAACTGCTTTTGTAAAAGAAATGACATCTAAGAGGGGTGTCATTCCATCAAAGCGGATTTTATATTCATACACTCCACTAGAGATCAAGGTGGCTAAGAAAAGAAGGAAAGAAATTTTCAAGGCATCATCAAGCATAGAAAAAAGAAAAATTACAACTCATCTGACTTTGTCTTGCACCTTTGATCAATGTACAAGGGCCATAGGAGAGCAGCATGAGCTGAAGAAGGTGAATGTATATCATCTGGTCCAACAAATAAACAGACACATATCTGTTTCAACAGATGATACATCTGCTAAAAATTATCAAACAAATATATACATCTGTTGCAACTGTCGTCTAACTTATTGCATCAGATGCGTTATCTATTGCAATATATGTCCATCTATTTCAGCAAATCAAACAGCTCTTCGTACTATTTTAATTTATACCAATAAATGAGTCATATGTTGCAACAGATGGGTCATCTGTTCAAAATTATCGTATAACTCTGTTTTACCTATTTGAATTTATCCCAATACATAATCCATCTGATGCAACAAATAAATAATCTGTTGTATATCTGTAATTAGCATTGATAATTTTGGCTTTCCAGGTGGATGTCACAGTAGAAGCTACTGCTGAACAACATAATATCACAGTTGATAATCCATCAACTGCTTCTATGATAGAAGAAAAAGTGGAGCCTGTCAGTTTGGGAGAACGAAAGAATTACCCATTTGAAGGGTTCAACATCTCGAACAAGGCTCCAAAAAAACTGACAAAGTTGATCAACAACTATTCGGAATGAATTTTCTATGGGCTGTTAAAGCATTATGTCTGCAGGTACATAAATCATTTTTAAAGATATTAATTTATACAATTCTTGTTGTAAAAATATGACATTAACACATATAAATCATGTAGAAAATAAAATGACGAACACTACAAAGTGAATGAATCGAGTCTTGGTTTTGATATGTTCGACATTGTTGTTGCACAATTGGGAATGAAGGATTGGTTCTAGTTGATGTCACAACCCCAAACTTGCTGGAATGATGAGGTTTAAATGCCATACATATTACTATTAATTAATAATTTATTTAATTGCATCTATTTATTAATTTTACTGTCACGTAATCTAAAATATTTGATAATATGTGCAGCACACCAATGTCCTTTTTTACTACCTCCGAAAGAAGGCCAAGTTGTGAACACAAGAACAATATAGATACACGACAAACAATTATTTGTACAAAGTTTACATCAATAATGCGTACGATAGGTTTTGTCAACAACAACCGAACTTTTCCAAAAATGAGGAATGCTTAATCAACATCATCAAAGGTTTTAGCATTTCAGCTGACTTACCTTGGCATTTGGTCGACGAAGTGTACATCCTAATCAATTATGGTGATGAATTCCATTAGGTGTTGGCTGTTGTCGTTCTAAAAGAGAGGCGCATCCGAGTTTATGACTCGATGTCGCGGAGAAGACGTTCCATGCCGTTGTCTGAGTTTGAGATACAAAAGCTGGCCAAAATGTTGCCTACTTACCTTGATATAAGTGGCTTTTTGGACCAAAAGGTTCGTACTGATTGGTCGATGATTGAAGCATATCGGGATAAAATAGGTAATCTATTTGATGTTGAATATGTTGAAGAAATCGCTCAACAAACCATTGGTAGTCTGTAAGTATCATGATTTAGTTTCATATCATAAATTTCACAATTCTTACATTAATTGCAAGATATGGATTATCTATTTTTTTAAAATGCAGGGATTGTTGTCTTTTTGTTGCCGCTTACGCCGAGTATTTGAGTGATGAATTACAAGTACCAAATGATAGACTTTATGCCAGATTACTCTGCAAAATATATGCTGCTCTTTTATGGAAACACAGAGAAGTGAAAGTGCAGAAACCGTACGCAAGTGGCATTAAAGATACACGACGACGTAAGCCGAATTTCATAGCACCGGATGACGGACAACTTGTCCATATTGAGTAGATATTTATAATTTGAGTCTGTCAAAGTAATAACCTTTTCTTGGGAATTGTTGTCACCAAAGGTTAAATTGTTGATTTATTTGTAGAGTAGATAATTTATACCCATAATAATTTTTTTACATTTTATTTATTTGTTGAGTTATTTCATTAATTTTTAAAGGCTTCGATTTATTTTATGTTGTCTATGAATATAATTTAATCATTAGTTTTGAACTTATTAACTAAAATGAAATACTAGATTCAAATATCGCAGTAGATAATACATATGTTGTAACAAACGACATATCTGTTAGAAATTATCAAACAGACATATATTGCAACATCTAGTTTATCTATTGAAAATTATCAAACAGGTCTTCTTACTGTTTTGATTTGTTCCAACAGATTGCCTATCAGTTGCAATAAATAGACTATATGTTGCAACAGATTATATATCTGTTGCGACAGATAGACTGAGAAATGTCTGCATAATGCAATAGATGACCAATCCATTACAGTAGATAATCAATCTGTCACAACAGATATACTATCTGTTAGAACAGATAGATAATCTGTTGCATTATAAAAAATTCAACTTTCGTCAAACATAAAAAATTGCCATTACATGTAGTGGCTTGAAATAAAAAATTGTTATGGTGTTTTTCTTTGTACATATTCTTTATACATAGGCTCCAAGCATCTAGTTAGTACTCCATAAGCCCAGACCTCTTTCATCTTTTCCACAACAGTGTCACACAGATCGGTTATTTTTGTGCCAGTCAGCAAACATTCGATGTATGCAAGTGCGTACGGCCCACACGCAACACCAATTTTATTTTTTTAAAGGTCCATGTCCTTGTTTAGACATTTAAAATCCCATGCTTTGTTCTTGAACACTTCCACTGACCAATGATCCATCAGTTTACTCTGCCTCAAAAAGCTGGGGAGCAACTCTAACAGTGGCTGTATGTGGGTAAAAAATCATAGTCGTCGTAGACAAGTACCTTGCAGTCATAAACCTTAATATTTCCCTCCTTGAGAAGTATCTCAACAATGAGAAAATGTATGAATTTCACGTTCATAACTGCAAGAATTCTCTTTGCCTTGGTCCATCTCTTGCCGTGTAGATATGGCCTTTTCTCTCTAACATAGTTAATCATATCTTCATCCCATTCGTATGTAGAAACTAACTAATCAAATCTCAGGTGACCGGGAGTTTTAGCTATCCTAGTAAGCTCATTGTACCTATTCTTGAAATTTTTGTAAAAGTTGAGGTCCATTATTATATTGGCAGCATTATAAGCATCCGGGTACGCTAATTGCCTGTCTCTCATTAGGCAGAGAATTTCATCAACATATTGTGATATGAAAAGATAATTTTTAAATAAGTTAGTAATTGTAAAGAAGATAAACATAGTGTAAAGATGCAATGGATGGTCCATATATTATAGAGGGTTCTCTGAATTTATTCACAGATTACCCAGCTAATGTAACTTATGCAATAGATTAAAAATCTGTTGCAACAGAACCACCACCAGTTGCACTAGAATACCCAGATGTTGTAACAGATTACACATCTGTTGCGTAGCTTCTTATTTATGGAGTAGATTAGACAACTAGGTAAGAAAAAGTAAACTTACCTTGTCCTCATACCTCTCACGCATATTTGTCATCATCTTAAAGTTTTGGCCATCAAACATATGCATGGTGTATTCTTGTGCAGTTTTTTTCTTCTTGGCATGCGTGGTCTTTCGCAGTTCCTTCCTCTCTTTGTCGCCAAGTGCCACGTATATGTCCACCTTCTTCAGTGGCCCCTGAACTTCAACAACTTTTGGAGAGGAAACAGTTGCAATTTTTTTTATTTTCGGACTGGAGAGTATTTGGCTAATTTTTCTTTTCTTCCTCCTAACCGCCACTGTAGGAGTGTATGACTCCCTCACCTTGTTGGATGGTATGATACCTCTTTTGGATTTCAATTTCTCAGTAGCTTCAGCGATAACCTCTAATTTTTTAAGGAGTTTATCGTGTCTATTCTTGCATACTTTGCATTTTCAATGAGAACACGAGGGTGAAGAGGGGTGAGAGGGACCACTATAAGGGTGGAAGGGACCAGTGTAAGGGTGAGAGGGACCCATGTAAGGGGTAATTTCAAACATATTTATTTTTTATTGAGCATCAACATGCTCATCATCATAATTTGTATCAGCATCAGCATCTGAATGGCTACCACTAATAGCAATCACTCCACTAGAAACACCCTCAGAAGAAACACCCGAATCTGTTGTAGTAGGTTGGTCATGAAGAGCTTCAACATATGGTTGACATTGCCTAACTGCTCTTCTTATGGCTGTTACTCCAGCCAATTCCTTCTTTATTAACACCACCGTTGGGGCTGCTATTATATCAACAAGACCTAGACTAATAAAAAAAGTCATCCTAACTCCTGCTCAGTAGGTACGATCCAAGGATGCATAACCTATAAAAAATAGATACATTTAAATCATATAATAATAATTTGCAGTCAGTTGGGTTACATGTTAACACAATCAACTTATGCAACAGGTGATCTATCTATCATAATATTTGATCTGTATGTCACAACATATTAATAATATATTGCATTAGATTACCCATCTATTGCATAATTTGCAGTAGATGGGTAATCTATTGAGTCGGGTTCAGAGAACCTGAGCAGTAGATGGTTAATATATTGTGAAATATGGATCATGTTTCATAACAGATTACCCATCTGTTGTACCAATTGCAGTAGACAAGTAATATATTGCAATAGACGACCCATCTATCACAATAGATGGCACATTTGTTTCAAATCTTTCTTTAAGTCAAATTATCTTACTTGAAAGAAGACGAACTACATCATCAGGAGGGTTAAAGAGACCAGTCTCCTTAATTCTTGTGCTGCTTTTTGCAGCCAACTACCTAAGGATCCTTGGATGGGAAACCTCATCCGGGTAATTCTTGACGTGCTTACGGAGGGAAGGAATGGATTTAAATGCCTAAGCCTAAAATATGTAAACAGGAAGCAAGCAAAAAAAAGTCATAATAATTATTCAATATAAAAAAATGGACGAGTAAACAAATAGTGATTAAATTTATCATGAAAGCCCAAGGAAAGTCGTATAATATGATCGTTTTTGAGGATAACTATAATGTCCCTTCAGGTCATTTTCCATATTTATGATTATCTTTACCATTTGAGCTTTTCCATAGCTGTCCTAAGTTATTTATGACTTGCTGGGATGGACGGTTCGATTATCGGACAGTTTGTTTGGTTTTTAGAGCTAATTACCTATTTAGAAGTCTTCACTGATTCTAAATGGCCGCCGAGTGAAAACTTCAGCAAAACAATATCCGATGTAAATTCTGACTATGGCAGTAGATCTAAAATATCAATTTTAGTCTCAGTAGACCTTTGGTTCGGGTCTCAATGCACCCGAGCTTATTTTGAGCTATTGAGCAGAATTTTTAAAAAATAAAACTATAGGCGTGGGCCCCACTTTTTTTTAAAGGATCTCGAATAAAATTTTTGATGATCCCAATGAATTTGAAATGTGGTTTACACTCAAATTTCACTATTTGATCATATATTTTGGATTCCAAATGAGTTCTGAGGGTCAAAAATAAGTTTTTGACTTTGCTGGTAGCCCAGACAGCGATTGCGGCATCTCCAAAGCTGGTAGGGGTATTTAAGCACCCTATAGGCCGTATTTTTCACCATTTTGACTCATTTGTGAGAGTCTAAAACCCTAAATGAGTATGATAACTCAAAATTGAGTCTTGAGGGTGTCTAGGGAGCTTGGTAAACATCTTTTATCACGATTATCATCCAGATCAAGGTATTCTATCACTTTATTGGTGAATTTCTTAGTTCTTGATCCAAAACCCCAATTTAGCTTAGGCCGTGATTTAGCCCTAATTTTGGTTTGTTTTCACCCATTAATTGAGGGTTATGATTTCTTGGTGATGTATGAGCATTGGGTTGACCTCGAAAATGCTATTTCCATACATGGGACCCACTTAGGGTTTTTGGTGTCGTTTTTAGACCCGAAGCATAATAGTGCAATATGGGTATCATTAGACTTGTATTGATGAGTAGATTATATTTTTGATAGTGTGATGACATTTTAGGGATTGTGAAGTGAAGATATGCATGTGGTGCTTGAAGTGTGATTTTGCAGTTTAGGCTTGAGGTAGGCTCTTGTCCACTTTCTTTCATAGATGATGTATGATAGGTATTGCATATGGATATGAATGTTAGGATTGATATGAGTAATATAGCTTAGTCTTGATTATTGATGTTTTGGAAAATTAGATGATGGTCTTAGACCCGTAAGACAGTATGTTTATAACCTTGTGGACTCCTATTGCCTTCTCCTCAGTTTAGACTGAATTATAGCATGGATTTAATACATTGCTAAATTATGGTGTGGTTTTAATGTTGGAAGCATGATTATTATATTTGATCTTATTGGTCTAGTGTGGTATTCTTGGAATTGTAATTTGGATGGAATTGACTTAAGTGCCCTTATGTGTAGTTGAAGTTACTCTCTTTGGCTTGTATGTAGCTCTCTTGACATATAGAAGTTGAACTAGATATCTTAGCCTAGTTTGGGACATAGTGTACGTAATTAAAAAAATTGAGGTTTAGAAGTGGGATTGTCCGGCCCACTTAGGCCTAGACTTGTGTTAGTCATTGTGAATTAGCTGCAGATTTTAGACATAGTTGGGACTAGTAAACCTTAGTATAAGGTTACTTTATGATTCGGTATATTGTAATGATGTTCATCGGATTGTGACTTATGAGTTATTGCTATGTTATTTCTTATAGAAATAATGTGATAAAATTGGCCCATAGAGATGCCATATCCTCTTAGACTTGATATTTGACCTATAGAGATGTTATTTCCTCTTAGACTTGATACTTAGCCCATAGAGATGTTATTTCCTCTTAGACTTGATACTTAGCCCATAGAGATGTTATTTCCTCTTAGACTTGATACTTGGCCCATAGAGATGTTATTTCCTCTAAGACTTGATACTTGTCCTATAGAGATGCCATTTTCTCTTAGACTTGATATTTCACCCATAGAGATGTTGTTTCCTCTTAGACATGACGTTGGATCCTTATAGAAGATTTTTCTCTTAGATGCGATGTTGGGCCTATAGAGATGCTACCTCTATTTAGATATGATAGGTTTCCTAGAGAGGTGATATTCCTCACTGTCATGATAAATGACCTTTATATATGAAATGACTTATTGTTGCATTATGCTTATTATTATTATGCCTCATATGTGAGAGATTATTATATGCTTATTGATATTATACCTTGTATATACGAGATGCCTCCTAGATGTGAGAGGATTAGAGATATGCTATGACTTATAAATATGATTATAGAGATGAGTTCTGGATATATATATGGGCCAAAGGTTGTGATGATGATATTATGATAATTTAGACACATAATTAGGTTGAAGGTCGATAGATGATATCAATTGGACATCTGAGAAGTGTTTATCCATGTTGAGAATGCTTTTACATTTCATGAATATATATATATATGTGTGTGTGTGTGTGTGTGTGTGTGTGTGTGTGTGCGTGCGTATACACATCTCTCCCGGATGGGATGGAGGAGGGTGTGGTATGACGCTTATGATTTCACTAATTGAATACTGGTGATGGCATGCATTGATTTGATACACTCATGATTATTATATCGATTATTCATGTGATTCTATCTAAATGCGATCTTATGACTATTCTTCCTAATTATGGTATAAGCTACGTGGTAACTAGTTGTCTATTAGGTGACTATACTACTCGATGCTTAGAATTCTAAATACATTAGTTAATGAGCCTTGCTTAGTAATATGGTAGGTAACGACTATGGTTGATACGTGGTTATGAAGTTGGGTTTAACGATGGTAGTGATACGTGGCTATTGATAACAAGTTATAATGCCTATTAGTTATTAAGTGAGGATAATGTGGTCAATATTGCTAGGTATTAAGGGATACTAGTGATAATGATGCCTAGTTACTGATGCTGACTAGCTAATAGCGAGGACTAGTTAATAATGAGATTAAGTTGGTAAACAATATTAGATATTAATTGGTGTTAGTTAATAAAAGATGTTTAGTTGATAAATGATAAATAGTGAATGAATGGTGATTATGGTTTAATGGTGAGCCTTGACTAGACGTTAGGTTTGGATAATTATTGAATAATGTTTAGTTGCTATTCCATGATTGATGATTATGTGAAGGATAGGTTAGATTGATAACTAGTGATCATGTGATGACTAGTAATTTAGCAGTATAATAATGAGTCTTGGCTAGTTTATAATGAGCAAACAGAATATAATGATAAGATAGTTATCTTTGCGATATTATGATTATGGTTATAAGTATATCGGCTTGAGTTTGTACACCTATTATATGCCAATATTTATGTATTGATAGTTACGATGATATATTAATACCTGATAAGGACGGAGGATATTGTGATGACATATTGATACCCGGCAAGATAGGAGGATATTATGATGATATTGATACTCGGTTCGAGTCTGTAGAGTACTATTAAAATGATATTGATACCCGATAAGGTCGGATGATATTATGATGATATTGATACCCGGTTTGAGTCCGTAGAATACTATTGGGATGATATTAATACCTGGTAAGGCCGAAGAATATTGTGATGATATTGATATCTGGTTCGAGTTTAGAGGGTACTATTGAGATAATATTGATTCCCAGTAAGGCAGAAGGTTGATTACGATGATGATGGTCCTAATGATGATAGTTATTGTGAGTTGTGGTATTGATGGTATACTTTGCATTCATTCCTGCATGCGCATCGCCTATCACCAGTATGCACCTATATTTATTAGTTGGTATGGATGGTTGTATAGATACCGATGAAGGATATGTCTTGTGTTATTGTATGTTGATTGAACCTTTTGAGCTTGGGGCAGTGGGGTTATGCATAGGCTCTTCTAGGTATTTGGTTGTCCAAAGTAATTAGCTATTAACGCTATTATTGATATTGTTATTATCATTATTATGGCTAGCTATGATAGATTGGTCATTGATTCGGTATCGGGATTTGAGGTATGTCTTTGGCCTCTCCTATCTTATGATTTCATTTTTATTCATGAGTATTTTATGTCTAGCTATGTGGATTAGAATCCCTGAGTATGATAGTATTTAAATCATGATAGTACTATAATGAGGTCTTAAAATAAGAACGTGATGATCTAGGTTATGTTTGAGATGACCTCCTATTTATATGTATTATATATATATATAGCTATATGAAGCCATGATACTATCAGATATCCCTTCCTTCGTTGTTCATATTCTATAGTCGTTCCTTCACCTTGTATATTACAATATATCTTTCTTTCACTCATTATTTGTATATTGACCTGGGATATACAGTATAACATTGGCATAAATTAAATGTAGCTGGAATAGGATTGTTGACCTTGATACTTCCTTAGTCTTATTATGTTAAACTCTTGGACATGAATAAGCTAGTTGTCCCTTGTTATTCTCATATACTTATTACATGATTTATGGACTCTTGGTTGTAGTTTCCATTCTGCTTATATGCTGTATATATCTACTTTATCTTTACAGCTCTATTAGAAGTTGCTACTGAGTACCTTTTGTTTGGTACTAGTACTACAACTCTATAGCCTGTAGGTCATAGTACGGGTTATCGCCGTTGATGTGTGTATCATGCGGAGTAGCCCTAATTCAGAGACTTAGAGTGAGCTCCTAACATTCAGAGTATTACTTATCTCTCACCTATATATTAGACTAGCCTCTAAGTTATATTCAGAGGTAAGTTGTATCAATGTTTTTCTCCTTGATATATCACTTTTGTACTCTTATTATGTTTAAAAGCTCTTTACCGATACCACCAGGTTTTGGTATTCATCTATGTATTGATCTTTATTTCATATTTTCTACATTTTTTTATTTATGTTATTGAGTAGTCCGTTACTAGCCATTCCAGACTACAGGTTGACTTTCCTACTGGTGGGTTATGGTAGGCGCCATCATGACCTAAAAATTTGGGTCGTGACAAATTGGTATCAAAGCCTAGGTTTCATTGGTGTATTAGTACAAGAGCTAAGTGTTAGCAGAGTCCTGCAGATCGGTGTGGAGACGTGCACAACCTATCTTCGGGAGGCTACAGTGATATTTTAGGAAATTTACTTTATGACTCCTTATCGTGTGTCCACATTTCAATGAACCTTAAATACATTCTTTGACTCTATTCTATCCCCGAAGGACTATGCGATATCATCAACAAATGCGGATGGGACTCCAACATGCATTTCCAGAATTTTTGCACAATATCAAACTAGAGAGTCAGAGATGGATATTGAAGATCTTCAGCGGTAGCTAAAAAGGATTTGGGCTGAGTCCCCTTTAGACTTGCGGAGTGTGGTATGGTTCTTTAGGCCATGGTGACTATTCTGGATTACGAAAGGTAGTATCTCGAAGTATTTTAGATTTTTGGTTTGGCTGTGTTGTGATAGGACACTGGTTCAAAAAATGCCCCTGGTATGAGATAGGTTGTTAGATAGAGTTAGCCTGTATTCCCTACCATCCTAGAGTTCCTAAGACAGACTATGATTTTGGAAGTTTGGACATAAATTTATGAATTTCTCTCAGCGTCAGTCGGTTGGCCATCTATTTGGGCTTAGTCTGTGTTCTCTCTATATTGATGCTTCAGGAATTGCTATGACCGTAGAGAGACTGACAACTAGTCTAGGGAGTATCCCTGACATGAGATTCTAGTCATTCAGCTTATTTAGATCAACCCCATGATTTTATGGCATTTTTAGTAGAGATAGTGTACGTGATGCCTCAGTCGATGATTCAGCCAGTTGGTCCAAGTTGGACCCATTTAGATTTATTTTTTCTATGCCCGTCAGGTAAGGTATTGCAGATGTCACCACAATTAGTGTGCTTTTATTTCTCGTATTTATCTTTTATTATATGTATTGGGTTTTTTTATACCCATTGATGATTATATGCCTTGATGAGTTTATATTGGTTGTTATGTGCCTTATTATTGAATTCATGATTATGTTACAACTCTGTGGTTTATTTCTTTTAGTAGTGGATGGAGTAGATATATATTGGTGTTTTCCCTCTATGGGAGTGGTTTGGGTTCGAGTCCCATTTATCTTGGCACATTAGCCTTGTTGTGGCTCTTGAGTGGTACATGATATTGATATTCATTTTGGTACTGCCTGTTCAGTATGTTGATATTGATATTACTGTTTCTATTTCTACCACTGTGTGAGGTTATTGATATTACTTGATGTTATGAATTTGATTCTCGTTGGATAGATGTTTAGACTAGTGTTATCTAGTTAGAATTTTATTTTGTTATCTTATTTGGTGGCTTGAGCAGATATAACCCGATTTGATGATTTTTTCTCATAGCGCGGCAAGGTTGATTTTTTCCCTCTTGGTTAGTTGTGCTAGACTGATTTGGGAGTATATTGTGGTATCAAAAGCAAGTTAACCTTCCATGGTTCTGTGTGGTTTTTAAGCTGGCAATTTAGTTATATTGCTTGTTATTGTTTTTGAGATTCTTAGATTTGCTTCCTGGATTGTGAAGGCTTTTGTTTGGGCTATCCCTTCTGATATAACCCATTTGTGAGATTAATTAGTTTGAGGTCCATTCTTTGGTTGTGACTATTTCATTGCTCGATCGTGGTTTTGACATCGATATTGAGGTATCGTGGATTTGTCTCTTAGATTTGATGGGTTTATTTCTTTGTGATCATTTGCCCTTATTATTAGTGTGAGGATTAGATACTCCCTTCTTACTATAATATGGTTTTATCTTAAGTGGAGTTGGAAAGTTTGAGGCAGGTGACCTTTTTTGTGATCACTTTTTAAGTTGGCAAATTGGAAATTCCTTATTTTGAGTTGTTGATTTTCTGGTGGTGATCTTGACTTTGACCTTGGTTTTGGGATTGATGTATTTTTTTTCCTTTAATGATATGATTCTTCGGTGGATTCAGGAAATCCCTATTTCAGCATTTGTTTGCCCTAGTGAGGCTTGGTGGAGTGATTCTTCTCGATGATATGAGCTGCGGCTCTTTTTTTGCCTAGATAGAGTATTGCATTGGTTAGTTCCCAGCTTAAGTTGTATTTATTTGAGTTGCTAAATTTTTTACCTTCACTGGTGTGGTTTTCAGCTTTGAGAAGTTTTAAGTATGTTTGGATAGTTCATACCCTCTAGTGGATATCGAGTGGGTTATATGCATTTTCAGCCAGTGATTTATCCTTTGGCTTGACTCCTATTTTGCGGCTCTATTTCATTCCATCCAGCTGATATAAAGTTGGTTGCTTATGTTATCAGTTCGTGTTTATCCCCATGGTGGTTATTTCAATTTTGACCTCGAGTTTAAGTTCTATTTGGAGATTTTGGATGATTTACTCAATGGGAGTAATATGCTCGAGTTGGATTTAGTATACCTTTATTCTCGATTGATAGGACATCCTGGAGATAAATATTTAGTCATAAGTAGTTATACCTTGGGCTCTGGGATTTCAGTTTGATTTTCATCCGGACTGGTTGTAGTATTGGCATTTATTGCATTCCTTGATTATCTCCATTTGTGTGCTAGATAGCATCTTATGAGTTTATTCTCATGTTTCTCGTATGGACTTTCAGCGGATCTATTTTAGTAATTTAAGTTCTTCGTGCTGAGACTGTATGGAAGAGACTCACGTGATTTTCTTCCTAGCTTGGAGTAGATAACATGTGCAAAATGGTAAAAGAAGGTTATATTTGGGATTTGGAGTCGATTTTATAACCCATGTCTTGGTTTGCTTTTGTCTTAGATGAGCCTTTGTTGATTTATGCGGATATTGAGGTGGTGTCAGCGTGATGTGGTTCAGATGTGCGTACATTAGCCTTTTTAGTTCAGTTAGAGGCCAGTTAGCGGTTAAGTTGAGTTGGCTATTTTGGAAGTAGAATGAGAGTGCTTGTTGAAAAAGGGATACTTATGGCAAAATCCCTTAGAAGTGTTTTCTCTCCGTTGAGGTTACCTGGAAATCCATGCTTGGAGCATGCGGGCCTAATACCTTATCCGTTCGAGCTTTTGAGATTCTTTTTATCCATCAATTTTCGGGGACGAAAGTCCTTTTGGTAGTGGATGTTGTAATGACTCTTCAAGTCATTTTTCATATTTATGCTTATCTTCATCGTCTGAGCTTCTCCATAGCTGCCCCAAGTCATTTATGACTTGCTGGGACCGATGGTTCGGTTATCGGGCAGTTTGTTTGGTTTTTAGAGCCAATTCCCTGTTTAGAAGTCTTCACTAGTTCTAAATGGCTATTGAGTGAAAACTTCAGCGAAACGATCTCAAATGCAAATTCTGACTATGCCAGCAGATCCAAAATATCAATTTTAGTCAAGGTAGACCTTTGGTTCGGGTCTCAATACACCCGAGCACATTTCGAGCTATTGAGCGGAATTTATGAAAAACGAAACAATAGGTGTGGGCCCTACTTTTTACCGAAACGATCTCAAATGAAAGTTTCTATGATTTCAATGAATTTAAAATGTGGTTTACACTCAAATTTCACTATAGGATCACATATTTTGGATTCCAAATGTGTTCGAGGGTCAAAAATAAGTTTTTGACTTTGCTGGTGGCCCAGACAGCGACTGCGGTATCTCCAAAGTTGTAGGGGTATTTAAGCACCCTATAGGCCGCGTTTTCACCATTTTTTACTCATATTTGAGAGCCTAAGACCCTAAATGCATGTAATAACTCAAAATTGAGTTTTGTGGGTGTCTAAGGAGCATGATAAACATCTTTTATCACGATTATCATCCGAATCAAGGTAAGATTTTATCACTTTTTTGGTGAATTTGTTAGTTCTTGATTCAAAACCCCAATTTAGCTTAGGCCTTGATTTAACCCTAAATTTGGTTCGTTTTCACCCATTAATTGATGGTTATGATTCCTTGGTGATGTATGAGCATTGGGTTGACCTCGAAACGCGATTTCCATACATGGGACCCACTTAGGGTTTTTGGAGTCGTTTTTGGACCCGAAGCACAATAGTGCAATATGGGTATCGTTAGACTCGGATTGATGAGTAGATTATATTTTGATAGTGTGATGGCATTTTGGGGATTGTTAAGTGAAGACGAGCATGTGGTGCTTGAAATATGGTTTTGTGGTTTTGCCTTGAGGTAGGCTCTTGTCCACTTTCCTTCATAGATGATGTATGATAGGTATTGCGTGTGGATATGAATGTTAGGATTGATTATGAGTAAGATATCTTAGTCTTGATTATTGATGTTTTGGAAAATTAGATGATGGTCTTGGACCTGTAAGACAGTATGTTTATAACCTTGTGGACTCCTATTGCCTTCTCCCTAGTTTAGACTGAATTATAGCATGGATTTAATACATTGCTAGATTATGGTGTGGTTTTAGTGTTGGAAGCATGATTATTATATTTGATCTTATTGGTCTAGTGTGATATTCTTGGAATTGTAATTTGGATAGAATTGACTTAAGTGCCCTTATTTCTAGTTGAAGTTCCTATCTTTGGCTTGTATGTAGCTCTCTTGACATCTAGAAGTTGAACTATATATCTTAGCCTAGTTTGGGGCATAGTGTACGTAATTAAAGAAATTGAGGTTTAGAAGTGGGATTGTCCGGCCCACTTAGGCCTAGACTTATGTTAGTCATTGTGAAATCAACTGCAGATTTTAGACATAGTTGGGACTAGTAAACCTTAGTATAAGGTTACTTTGTGACTCGGTATATTGTAATGATGTTTCTCGGATTATGACTTATGAGTTATAGCTATGTTGTTTCTTATAGAAATAATGTGATAAAGTTGGCCCATAGAGATCCATTTCCTCTTAGACTTGATATTTGGCCCATAGAAATGTTATTTCCTTTTAGACTTGATACTTCGCCTATAGAGATGTTATTTCCTCTTAGACTTGATACTTCGCCCATAGAGATGTTATTTCCTCTAAGTCTTGATACTTGGCCCATAGAGATGCCATTTCCTCTTAGACTTAATATTTCGCTCATAGAAATGTTGTTTCCTCTTAAACATGATATTGGATCCTTAAAGATGATTTTCCTATTAGATGTGATGTTGGGCCTATAGAGATGCTACCTCTGTTTAGATATGATAGGTTTCCTAGAGAGGTGATATTCCCTATCCTCATGATGAATGACCTTTATATATGAAATAACTTATAGTCGCATCATTCTTTTTGATATAATGCCTCCTATGTGAGAGATAATTATATGCTTATTAATATTATACCTCATATATGCGAGATGCCTCCTAGAAGTGAGAGGATTAGAGATATTCTATGATTTATAAATATGATTATAGAGATGAGTTCTGGATATATATATTGGCCGAAAGCCTTGATGATGATATTGTGATTATTTTGGAAATATTATAAGGTTGAGGGTCGATAAATGATATTGATTGGACATCCGAGAAGTGTTTATCCTTGTTGAGGATACGACTACAGTTCATGAATATATATATGTGTGTGTGCATATACATATCTCTCCGGTATGGGATGGAGGAAGGTATGGTATGCCGATTATGATTTCACTAATTGAATACTGGTGATGGCTTGCATAGATTCGATACACTCATGATTATTATTTCAGTTATTGATGTGATTCTAGCTGAATGGGATCTTGTGACTATTCTTCCTAATTATGGTATAGACTACGTGGTAACTAGTTGTCTATTAGGTGTCTATAGTACTTGATGCTTAGAATTCTAAATACATTTGCTAATGAGCTTTTCTTAGTAATATTGTAGATAACGACTAGGGTTGATACGTGGCTATGAAGTTGGGTTTATCGATGGTAGTGATATGTTGCTATTAATAACAAGTTATAACCGCTATTAGTTGTTAAGTCAGGATAATATGCTCAACATTGCTAGGTGTTAAGGGATTTTAGTGGTAGTGATTCCTAGTTAATAATGATGCCTAGTTACTGATGCTGACTAGCTAATAATGAGGACTAGTTAATAATGAGGATTAGTTGGTAAACTGTATTAGATATTGATTGGTGTTAGTTAATAAAAGATGTTTAGTTGTTAAATGATGAATAGTGAATAGATGGCGATTATGGTTTAATGGTGAGCCTTGACTAGACGTTAGGTTTGGCTAATTATTGAATAATGGTTAGTTGCTATTCCATGATTAATGATTATGTGCAGAATCGGTTAGATTGATAACTAGAGATCATGTGACGACTAGTAAACTAGCGGTATAGTAATGAGTCTTGGCTAGTTAATAATGAGCAGATAGAATATAATGATAAGATAGTTATCTTTGCGATATTATGATTACAGTTATGAGTATATTGGCTTGCGTTTGTACACCTTTTATATGCCTATATTTATGTGTTGATAGTTATGATGATATATTGATTCCAGGAAAGGCCGGAGGATATTGTGATGACATATTGATACCCGGCAGGATCGGAGGATATTATGATGATATTGATACCCGGTTTGAGTCCAGAGAGTACTATTAAGATGATAGTGATACCCGACATGGCCAGAGGATATTGTGATGATATTGATACCCGGTTCGATCCTGGAGAATACTATTGAGATGATATTGATACTCGATAAGGCCGAAGGATATTGTGATGATATTAATATCCGGTTCGAGTCTGAAGGGTACTATTGATATGATATTGATTCCCGGTAAGGACGGAGGTTGATTACGATGATGATGGTCCTGATGATGATAGTTATTATGAGTTGTGATATTGATGGTATACTTTGCATTCATTCTTTCATGCACATCGCCTATCACCAATATGCAGTTATATTTATTAGTCGATATGGGATAGTTGCATAGATACAGATGAAGAATATGTTTTGTGTTGCTGTGTGTTGATTTAATCTTCCAAGCCTGGGGTAGTGGGGGTACGCATAGGCTCGTCTAGGTATTTAGTTGTTCGAAGTTGTCAGTTATTAACACTGTTATTGATTTTTTTATTTTCATTATTATGGCTAGCTATGATAGATTGGTCATTGATCTGGTATCGGGATTTGAGGTATGTCTTTGTCCTCTCCTATCTTATGATTTCATTTTTATGCATGAGTATTTCATGTCTAGCCATGTGGATTAGACTTCCTGAGTATGATAGTATTTAAATTATGGTAGTATTATAATGAGGTCTTAAAATGAGAACATGATGATCTAGGTTATGTTTGAGATAACCTCCTATTTATATGTATTATATATATATATATCTAGCTATATGAAGTCATGGTACTATCGGATATCCCTTCCTTCGTTGTTCATAATGTATATTCGTTCCTTCGCCTTGTATATTACAATATATCTTTCTTTTACTCTTTATTTGTATATTGACATGGGATATACGGTATAACATTGGCATATATTGAATATAGCTGGAATAGGATAGTTCACCTTGATACTTCTTTAGTCTTATTAAGTTAGATTCTTGGACATGAATCGGATAGTTGTCCCTTGTTATTCCTATTGACTTATTACATAATTTATGGACTCTTGGTTGTAGTTTCCATTTTGTTTATATGCTGTATATATCTACTTTATGTTTGGAGCTCTGTTAACAGTTTCCTAGTGAGTACCATTTGTTTGGTACTCATACTGCACCTCTGCAGCCTGCAGATCATTGTACGGGTTGTCACCGTTGATGTGTGCATCGTGTGGAGTAGCCCTAATTCAGAGACTTAGAGTGAGCTCTTGGCATTCGGAGTATTACTTATCTCTCTCCTATGTATTAGATTAGCTCTAAGTTGTATTCAGAGGTAAGTTGAATCAGTGTATCTCTCCTTGATATATCACTTTTGTAGTCTTATTATGTTTAGAAGCTCTTGTACTGAGACCAACAAGTTTTGGTGTTCGTCTATGTATTGATCTTTATTTCATATATTCCGCATTCTTTTCCTTATATTATTAAGTAGTCCGTTACTAGCCATTCTGGACTACAGGTTCGCTTGCCTACTGGTGGGTTTTGGTAAGTGTCATCATGACCTGAAAAGTTGGGTCGTGAAAATAACATTGTTAGTAAATATTTGACAGTTAAGTTGTAGCTATCATATCCCCAGGGATAATCATTGAATTTCTCAAAATCCTTATCAAGCACCAACAAATCATCTTCTATGACTTTCTTGACGTCTCTTGCCAATATAACGGTATGGGAAAACCAAACTAAGCACACTTTCTCCCTGTACTACTTTGGTATGATTTTATCCTTGAGATCTTCTATCAAATCTGCCGCTTTGTAGCTACGTCCAACAATGTCCAACAATCCATCTATTTTTTCCTTGCGTTTGTTGGTTTTGATGGGTGATTGCTTGGATAATGCCTTTCGTCTATTTGATGGTAGTTTTTTGGATATTCTGGTTGACTTGGACCTTTCGCGGGGTGTTTCCTTGATGAGAGGTTCTTCTGGACGATCGCATCTTAAGCCAAGACTATGGCAAACTCTTTCAAGCTAAAACAAATCGGCATACCACAGTAGTTGATTCAGATTTCATCCATCTTTTTGCCCTCTCCTTCGAATCTTTATCATCCCTCACATGCTTGATCCTGTGCTTGAGAAGGCCATATACCATGCTCATTTAGAAATGCGCATTGTGGTTCGCAGGAAGCTCAAGAAAGCGTCCGAAACAGCTCTTCTTAAAAAGTTTGTCTTTGTTTTCATTCTTCATAATATTCCTAAAGTTATCAAAAGGTTTCCCCATCTGACATTTAAGTACAAGATCACCAGTTAGTTCTGCAGGGTCATCTATCGGCATAACAATTTGAAACCTATCAATACTATAGTTTTGACAACCTTATGCTCGGATTTCGATCTTAATTCACGCCCAATTGGTGATGCATTATCATCTTGTTTATCTTTTTCTTCCTCCTTACTTTTATTTTCCTCACAAGCCTCTATATACCCTTCTCCACCTCTTTTTTTGTAACTTTCCTCAGCTTCATTTTTCCTTGAGTGAGATTGTTCAAGAAGTTCCTCCGAATCCATTTGTACTCTAGCCTTTTTATTGGGTGGTCAGAAGTTGATCCACTTTTAGTTTCTTTTCTTTTAGGAGACATCTTTTAACTACAAACAACAGAAACACAAAAAATACGTTACATTTGATGTCTGAATAATTTTTTAAAAGAAGATAAGACAAATTTGTATAAATTATTATACGTCACATTACAAATAAATACTCCAACGGATAACCCATCAGTTGGAACAGATGGAGAATCTATTTAAAGACCTATTTATTATCTCCCAACAGATGTTCCACCTGTTGCAACAGATGGACCAACAAGACCACCACCAACACCACTACCAATTCCACCATGACAACTAATACCACCCCTAAGACCACTAATACTAGCGCTAAGACCACCACTACCACCATCACCACCACCACCAATGCACCAATACCAATACCAAAACCACCATCAAGACCACCATCACCACCACCAATGCCACTAATACCCGCACCAAGGCCACCAAGACCGCCACCACCAGCACCAATGCCACCAATAACAACACTAAGACTACCTACACCACTACCAAGACCACCTATACTGACACCACCACCAACAACCACCTATAATACCATAAACACCATCCAACAATACCATGACATTCAATGAAATACTGTGACAAAAACTAGGGTTTTCTTGGGTTCTTCCTACATTTTTAGCATGAAAACTCAAAATTGTTAACCCATTCTCGAAAATAATATAACTAAAAGTCTTCTTTTTCATCATTAACTAAAAAGCCCTAATTTTTAGAATAAACAACAAATGTAGAACTTTCTCGAACTCTATTACATGTGAAGATAGAGAAAATGATGGATAGAAGTGAGAATAAAGTCGAAAGTAATAACTATATGATCATAAATGAAAAAAAATCGATCTATTTTGAAGGGTTGAGAAATATGTTGAGAAGTTGTTTTCTGTATTATTGAGAGAGAAAGAGAAGAGTGATAACTTGAGATTTGAAATGATAAAATATTTTTCCCGCAAATGGATGATTTGTATGGGTTGATTTGTATTTTTAGAAAAGAAAGATAAGTTTTTAAATTGTTTATTTGGTCCGAATTGATCTTAATTATTTTTTTAAATTTTAAAAGATATGAATCATCTCAACTCAAAGTGATCGATAGATGAATCAGGCTGGGCAGAACGCAATAACAACATCATATAATTGGAAAGACTCAATTGAAGTTGTAGTTGACCCTATGTAATCATCCCTAGTTTTATCTAAATCAATTTAGGTATTAGCTCAACAATAAGTTAATACGAAACATTTTAACTTAGAGTGATCGATCAATGACTTGGGTTGGGAGGGACGCAATACCAACGTCATGCAATTGCAAAGACTCAATTGAAGTGGTAGTTGAACCTATGTATTCATCGCTTGTTCTATCTAAATCAATTTAGGTATTAGCTCAACTATAAGTTAATACGAAATGTTTCAACTTAGAATGATCGATAGATGACTCGGGTTGGAAGAAGCACAATACCAACATTATGCAATTGCAAAGACTCAGTTGAAGTTGTAGTTGACCCTATGTACTCATCCTTAATTATATATAAATAAATTTAGGTATTATCTTAACAATAAGTTAATATGAATCATTATAACTCATAGTGATCGATTGATGACTCGGGTCTGGGAGGACGCAAAACCAACATCATGCAATTGCAAAAACTCAATTAAAGTTCAACCAATCCTTATGTAACCATCCTTAATTCTAGCTAAATCAATTTAGGTATTAGCTTAACATTAAGTTAACATGAATTATTTCCGCTCTGAGTGATTGATTGATGACTCGGGTTGGGAGGAATGCAATACCAACATCATGCAAATGCAAAGACTTAATTGAAGTTGTAGTTGACCCTATGTACTCATCCCTAGTACTAGCTAAATCAGTTACAAAGAAATCTATTGCAACAGATGATTGAGTTGCTGGAAATTTTCAAACAAATATTGATATCTGTTACAACAGATGACATATCTAATTTAATTATCAAATAGACATTTGCATCTGTTGTGACGGATGACCGAGCTATTGGAAATTTTCAAACAGATATTGGTATCTGTTACAACAGATGATATATCTGATTTAATTATCAAATAGACATTTGCATCTGTTATGATCGATGACTGAGTTATTGGAAATTTTCAAACAGATATTGATATCTGTTGCAATAGATGACATGTCTGTTTGGAAATATTTTTTTTAATTTTAAAGCAATCTTCTGTACGAAAGAAGAAAGATAAAATAGTACTACTAAGACGGTAAAAAGATTTATTGGATTACTTAAAAATCTCCTCGTTGAGTAGTCTTATCTTGTCTTTTCAATGTCACTCATATCCTCGTGCCCCTCAAGTTATTAATGAATATTTAAATCCATGTCTAGAATTATCTGTTCTTCAGCCCTAAATTTATTCATCTCTCTTCTTTTTTCTTTCTCTCCTCTTTACGGTTATCAGATCCGTCTTTTTTTTTCTCTTTTCTCTCCTATTTCTCATAAGGATCCTTTCAGATCTAAATTGATCTTTATCTTTCCTCGACTGAAATTGTTATTTTGATTCCCTTGCTTTTGACGATGCAGGTATGGTTCCCTATTGCTCTTTTATTTTTATTTTCTTCTTTGCAAGTTATTTAAATTAGTTATTTTCATATGTTTTTTATTTAATTACCATTTACCCATATTATATTTATTTTAAAAATTTGAAGAAAAGGTTACTTTTAAGTATTGATTAAACGAACCGTTATTTTTATTAAAATATGTAAAAAAAGTCATCTGTTGGGAGAAGTTTAAAAGCCTTGTTGGCAGTATCATTTTTTGTATGTATTTTATTTATTTCTTTATTGTTGATGATGTTGTTGATGTTGTTGGTGGGTTTGGTATTGTTGGAACTTGTGGTGTGGTGTTGTTAATGGCGTTGGAACAAATGATGCTGCTTCTTTGTTATTGATGTATTTGTTGATGGTGTTAGAATAAATAATGTTGTTTCTTTATTATTGATGTTGTTGTTGATGTTGTTTCTTTATTGTTGATGCTGTTGTTGATGTTGCAACAAACGGAGCAACTGTTGGAACAAATCAAACCACTAGAAAGGCTGGTTTGATGTATTACAATAGATTATACATCTATTGTAAAAGACTTCACATCTGTTGCAATAGGCTCCATATATGTTACATCGAATTGACAATCTATTGAATGGATGGGAAGTTATTGCAACCGATGGATAATCTATTGTAACAGATAGATTTTTTTTCTGTTCTTCTTTTGTTTGACATCAATTTTTTCTCTTGTTTGTAGATATGAGAAAATGAAAGTTGATTAACTTTTGCCCGACCAACACAAGGGGCTATAGTAAAGATGGATTCGGAGGAATAATATACTTGCAGATGGAACCACTTCATATGTGGGAGGTACGTATTACTGATATTGTTATCGTGAAAACACATAGTGTACACTGATTTTGTGAATGCTATATTTTACCGATTAGTCATTGATCATTCAAACAAGATATCTATAATTTTACAGTTAAGTTTGACAGGTCCAAACTGATAAGGCTGAGGAACCAAGAATATGGTTCTGATACCCTATTAATATTTAATAAGGATTGTTTCTCATGTTTAGGTGTCAAGCATTGTGAAAGGATCAAGTTTTGGTGGCACTATAAAAATATTCGATAGTGATTGGACTAACTTTTAGGGTGCATTGGACTCATAGAAGGCCTTCGAAGCCTTCTACTGCTCAACCAAGAACGAAAATCAATATAGTTATTGCCCTACCCAAATTTATATGATTGGATTGCTCAGGGTGATAATTATATGCCAGAAGGTGTGGTAGGAGAATACCTGTGAGAGAAAAGAGGATTTAATGAAAGGCTATATCATCTGAGAGATAATTAAAGAAGAAATATAGGATAAAAGGGGAGTTCATAGCGAATCTGGCCGATGAAACTTACTTAGAACATGAGAAATCTGAATCAAGTGCAAATATGAAAGTGTATCTAGTAATGAAAAATTTGTCTGTTTTCTATGTCAAAGAAAAATAGTGCAGTTAGGCACTTTGCTAGGGATTTGCGACTAGGTAGTGTAGTTGGAATGATCACCTACATAGAAAATAACAGAACACCAACAAAGCAGCTTTTTGGACACCGAGGGTTGAAATGATGTATAGTAAGTCGATAAAACTTATACCAAGAACAACTGAAGTTAAAATAAGGAATCTAAACAAAGCCGATAATTTTTGAATTTTAAATTGCATCCCATGCCTTCTTGTTTGTGGTTCCACTTAGGTCCATTGCTATTGACCTGATTGGAACCACAAATAAGATTTAAAGAAAGATTGAGTATCATTACTTCCTTAGCAATATGAATATAATTGATTGTGTTTTCTTTTCTTAGCATGCTTTCAGCATATCTTGGAAAAGATCAGATGCTTCTTGTAGTATGTGAATCTCGATAATTTTCAGGTTTGCCTCCAGCTTGCTGATTTGGTATTCAAGCTTGTCATTTCTATTGTTGAGGTTAGTATAGAGTTCTTGGTATTTTATGAGCTCGTCAATAAACAACACATCCTTTAAAGTTATGGCATTGTAAAAGGCTATCGGAAGTCTTTCGGAGCACTTTCTTCAGAAGGCTTAAATGATACATGATGGGTAGCTATGTTTGTTTTAGGACAATGTGTTGATGCATACTCAAGAAATGGTCCCAACAGTTGAACAACTCACTTTCTCGAGAATTGTTCAACCAAACTTCTATGGATTTGATAGGATAATGAGTCTGGAATTAGTGGAATCAGTTTAGATCAAACGTTACGTAATTCTAGAATGTTTGATCTAAACTGATTTCACTAATTCTTGAAGATTTCTTCCCACTTGATTATTCCATAAAGGCATTAGAAGGAGCTTTAGCAGCACCAAGTCGCTCATCTTCAAGTTCAACCTGACGGGCAATATCAGAAAAAGTTTTGATGCTGTCATTATAGGTTAAGTTGACCTTTAAGTGTTCCTAACTATTGAAAAGAGATCGGATCACTGCCTGAACCTGCTGCTCATCTGAGAGAACCTGACCAACACTTTTGAGATGAGCTATCCTATTAGACATCACACTAAGGTGTTGTTTGCTGTTCGGATTATGCCACTTCTTATAAGTGTCAAACTTAATAGTCAGTTGTATGAGGCTGGTGATTGAAGTACCCCTATATGTTCCTCGCAAATGTGCCCAGATGGCATTGGAAGTAGGAAATTCCTCACACTCATGTATGAGGTCATCAACCACAAAACTTACAATGATTCCACGTGCAATGGAATCAACCTTTTTCCAAGCCTTATAAGCTTCAAGGTCTCTTCTGTGTTGTGCAGTATTTTTCTCTTCTGGTAGACATAAGACATGGCTAATACCTTCAAGAACATTTTGCTCTTCCAGTACATACCACATTTTACGACTCCAAATATCGTAGTTATCTCCATTTAGTTTTTTCTCCTTTGTTCAAGTCAGCAATTATGCTTTTGATGCCATGTCTGTTATTAAGAGACAATCACACAAGTATTTTATTAATTATGCATGCAAATTACACATTCAAGCAAATCATTTCACATAAAGATTTAAGGTTTAGTGTATAATCGAAAGGACACTTAAGAATCCAATCATCTTCTATAACTAAACATTTGACCAAAATTAGAAATTAATTTCTTATTGTGTATTAGAATGATAGCTTTCAATTAAGTCGTTTTAAACTCAAATAAATGAATAAAATTCATGTAAAAGTAGATAAACAACTATATATATATATATAATATAAAGTTAATAAATAGCTTTATGTTGCAAATCAATCTAAAGATAAAAGTCATCCCACAAATAATCTAGATGACTTATGTATACCCAAAAAGGTTCGCTGGGTCAAATCTTGTGGTAAATATCAGTTAATCTCTTTCCCCAAGGTTCAAAGAGAGAATTTGATAAAATTGATATTACTTTCCAATCCGAGATTTCTACATAATTTTTCGATTCTACATGTTTCATTTCAAACAGATGTATAAAACTAGCAACAATAATGTTAGGTGACATCTTAAAGACTTGAATTCTATTAATTTCTTATGTATTTCCCTTCGTATATCCCCCTCATTTTATAATAGATTTTGTGTCGCCCTGGGGATACCATTTCGTATGATCTCATGACGTTAAAAATATGCCCTTCGACGACGTGTTCTTCCACTTTATGTTTTTGCTCGACATCTTGAACTCCCACTTGGAGTGATTCGAGTTTGTCACCAATCAGTCATGTCTGAAATAGGAACCAAGAATCAATAAAAAATGGTTATGCCAATGACAACTTATGTCACATTTATCGTAGAAGACAATCTGTTTATCAAAAATTTAGGAACTATTTAGACAAGAATTATATCAAGTCTTATTTATACACTCATTTAATAAAATTAAAAGGCATAATTTTTTACGCAAAATGATTCTCAAAAATCTTTTATCAAAGCAATCATATTTTTTAATATTATTTAAAAGAAGAAAGAGAATTGTGTATCACTTTATACCCTTTATTTTTTTCATATATATATATATATATATATATATATATATATATATATGTACTGCAGTTAGTAGTTCTTGTACTACACTAACATTAGTTCTATACAACAATTAAAAAAATTATTTTAGGGAAAAGCACAAAGCAGTGAATGTGGACGACTGCAGTAGAGGGCCTTGGAGTCCTAAATTTATTAGGAGTCTCCATTGTCGTTCTATTTTGCAAATATGCATAAGTAAGCAAAGCACAAAGCAGTACGCTATATTTCTGTATTCTGTCATCTTCTCCAAAAAAAAAATAAAGCAAAAAATGGTTAACAACCGGATCTAAAACCATAATTTTAGTGCATCTGGTTCCATATTAAGGCTGCAAATTTGATTTCTATATTCGATTTACATTCGGTTAAGAACACTTTCTAACGTGTATGTTAATTTTTGATCTTTTCAAGAGTTTATGCACACTGAACTCAAGAAGTAACATTAAAAATAGGTCAATTCAACCTAGGATCTGCTGCTATTGTTAAGAAATTCAGATCAAAATAATAATAAATTGTGTGCCTTTAATTCTTAGCGAAAATTAATTTTGCTTCCGAAAGGATCACCCCAAGTCTGCTTTGAATCTCTTGGAAACAAAGCTTGAATCACCAACTAAATGCTCTCATTTTGGTGTTATCGTTAATTTCCATTCTGTGTTTATGACCCAATATTCTTTCTTACTGTATTGTTTTCTTGTTGTTTTTATCTTGTCAGAAAAAGAAAAAATCATATAGAGGATCTTTGAGGCGGAAACAATTATAACCGTTCCCCTTTTTTTTGAATTAAGATTATGTGTTAATCTTATTTTTTTGACTAAGAAATAGATAGGGTTGGGTCGGTCCATACAGGTGACCCATGACCTATAATACAACATTAAAGAAACTCGACTCTGCTCTTTCAAAAGCTCTTCTATCTCAACCCCACTAAAGCAAGCAAAATTAGCTCTTTACCTTCTTCTCCTTCCGCTCTTTCAAATGAACATCAACTCTTTCATAGTATTTGACATTATCATGGGGTGTTCAATATTTTTATGCATTATATTCAATAACTCAATAGTGTCAAGAATTTTCAAAGCATTTAACAGAAACATTAGATTATTATTCCAATATGGGGCGGCCATATTGTTGTTGAAATCCAAAAAAAGAGAAGCGAAGAGGATGATTGGCATGTTGTACTTGAAATATGAAGTGGTGACTTAGAGAATGTTGTTTTTCTTTAATCCGAGATAAGTACAAAATCTCATAATTCACAAATATTTTTAAGCTTCAGAAGATTAAAAACATTAATCAAAAACTATATATTTGACTATCCTCCTCCTTTTATATTTCCTTGTACAAACTAAGGCCATAAAATTTTATCTTCAAGAAGAATTCGACACCACTAACTTACAAAACAAAAGCCATAAAATATTACAAAAAAATAATAACAAGCAAATCGAATTTAGAGAGAAACAAAAGAAGCAAACTTTCAGATGAAATTGAGTAACTAAGAACATGAAAAAATTAGTGTTACAGGAATAACTTACTTCATGGAATTAAGAGCATATAGATTCGATCAAAATTATCTTTATTGGATCACAAAAAATATATAATGTACCTTCAAAGCAGTGACACTAAGCTGAAAAATTAGCCACGGACAAAAATATTGTCACAAGTCCAACCAAAATAGAATAAACAATCTTGAAGTTTTGATTTTTTTTTTACACATAATGGGCTTTGTTAGTTACACATTCTAATGTCCTATACACGTGCATATTATGGGAGCAACCACAATAACAAATTAATCAAATTAAAAAGTGTTATATAATAAATAATAGAAAAAATAATAACAAAAGTAAAATAATATATAATCGACATACAGAAGAAGCGAATGATTTAATAAGAACATAAATACATGAAAGTTATGTAACTTACCAGTGTAAAATATACTTCAAAGAGTTGACTTACATCAAAAAAAATTTCAAAACGTAGAAGAGTTAGCTTCCAATAAACAAAAATTTATTTTACACAACTAAAAAGCATTGAAATCATAAATTTCCTACTGATGAAAAAATTAGAATATCTTATAGTAAGCATCAAACATCGAGATCATATGTTTCAATAAGAATTATTCCAACATTAAAAATGAAGAATATAATAATAATATATATAATTCCAGAAGCTGATACAAAGTTAAGTAGAATCTTTAGGCTTAGATTTGTGCAAATACCATTAGGAAGTGGCTAGTCCACCCAAGTCGCATGATGAAGCGTACGTTGACATCTTTTCACAAATTAGTAGGCCTAATTAGATTGGTATTCCTTCAAAAGTCCAAATTACAACTCCTAAATAATATAAACTAATACTCCTAATTATGGTATACTATATTCCTTCCGTAAATACTTTATTCATTCCACAAGTTGAAATTATAATTCCTAATTAATATATAATTTGTCAATTTTAAAAAAATATTTTTGTAAGAAAAAATGTGAAAAGAATATTTTGTGTAAAACAAAGACTTTTAATGAACGACAAAAAGTTCAAACAACATTTCTAAGGCTCTTCATACTTTTAATTTAATAATATATATATATATATATATATATATATATATATTTATATAACCTAGGTGTTATCATTTTTATTGTCATAACCCAAAATTCAAAGGTCATGATGGCAGTTGTCATGATGAACCTTGAAAAGTAAGTCTATCACTCAAACCGACCCACAAGAGAAAAAAAAAGACAACAATAACCCCAAGGTAAGGCTTCTAGAACGAGCCAAAGCCTACAAGTACAATAAACTCTACCTTCACTTTTAGAGATGGATGCTTGTCCTGAAATGATCCTTGTACTAACAAAGTTTTGGAATGATGACAGCATGGTGTTTCACTTCGGGGAAGTGGAATTGTCACCTACTATTGAAAAAGTATTGACTTGTTATAACTCTTTAGAGAAGTTCGGACATGAATTTGAATTAGAGGAAAAATGGAAGAAGACAAGAGAATTTGCTTCTACAGTAGGCTTCCTTGGAAAAATGGTGTTCCCACAAGGAGAAAATGGCACAATTCACCTAAGAGTCTTTATGGTGACACACAACCTTTTCTACGGAATGGATTATGGTTCCACTAAGGTATTCCAAACCTTAACCCCTATGATTGTTACTAAAATATACTGGGATTTGGGAACGTGTCAAGGTGAGCATTGCTTCTTTCAAGCTTGCAACCTTATCTTGCAATGGTGGATGATGAAACTCTTAGTGAAAAAAATACTAGAATGGAGCATCCAGACTCTCAGACAAGGGTAGATCTTCTATCATCGCATGACATATGGTTGTTCCTGCACAGGTTTAAGAGAAACGAATCTCTAGAATTTTGGTTCAAGTTTTTGGGGGATTAAAAGATGACAACATTCAGTGGTCAATCAGATATCTTTACCCGGGGAAGTAGATTACTCAAGGAGACGACTGGCCTTTCTTAGTACTCCTAGGCCTCAGAAGAACTCATCCTTATGACCCTCACAGGGTTCTTAGGAAATTCGACATCAAGCAGGAAACACTCTAAATGGTGCCAATGGTCAGATTCATCATTGAGTGTGAAGAAGGCAAAACTCTACTAAAAAAATACATGGTAGATGGGTGGAAGAGGAGAAACATGGAGGAAGTCTCTTTTTTTGTATCGGGTATGAACCTAAAGTCAGTTACACTTACAAGGAGTGGTTGAAGAAGAATCTTGCCAAAACATTGATTTCGGTCCAAATGTACCCACTCAAATTGTTGATGTAGAATTAGAACATCAGATCCAATTCTACAGGGTTCAAGATGAATTCCAAGGAAGTGAGATCGCGTACCAACAAATGCATATGGAGGATGTCTCAACTATACACCAGTTGAGAGAAGAGTTAAAGAGAGCTAGGTAAGAGGTTAATGATGCTAGGCGGTGTCTAATCGATTTGGATAGTTGCATGGTTTCCAGATTGATAGCATAGTAAAGATGACCTACGAGAATAAAAAATAGTTATGTGGGAGTCACCTGATCATCAATAGATATCACTTATGGCAAGAGGTGGATAAAGCTAAAAAGGCAAAGGCCAATAAAGAAGCATAGGAGCTAGTTTTCCTATCCCCTGTGCAGGAACTTGTTCTTTCTTTCACATTATTTTCCTTTTCCCTAATATTGTATCCCTATTATGCTACTTTTGTAGGTGGTCATGCCCTTTTTATATATATCTATGTAGATTTTAGGGATAATGGATTGGTTTTAAAAGGCATATATTTCCTTCAAAATTTGCTAGGCCAACCCTTGGCTCAAAAGGGTCACCCCAAGTACGATATGCACTTAGTACAATGTTGTTGTGTGATATAACTGTCTATGTGTTTATGTGCATTTGTTTGAATCAAAGACAAATTTATCCACTATGCTCCCATGGATCAATTTGCCTATGATGAAAATAACTCTATGTGGTTACTTCTTGTCAAATATCTTGCATTATTTATCTTACATGGGATCTAACACATATGCCATTGAGTTGTTTTACTTTATAGATAATAGAAAACTAATCCGTGTTGAAACAAGCTGGAAGAACATCCTTAATTCACCCAGTCAAAAGTTCATAATATCCCATCCCCTAACCTTCATTCAAATATGACCGGAAGTGACAAAGGTAATGCATTGGCCATCAGGGATAGTCTGACAGTAGAGAAAGCAAAATGATTATTGAACTTGCGAGAAAATTGAAAATGCCTCAAGAGGTGATGAATCGTACTAGAGATTTGGCTAATTTGGCCATCACCGTCAATGCTCCTATCCAAGGAGGACATGGGACTCCACTCCGAATTCCTTTCCTCAATACTCGGAATCATTTAAATAACATATCATCCGCTTTCACTTCTTAATTACCAGTAAATCCCGTAATCAGTAATCCTTCAGTTCATTCTATCCAAAATACCAATTGAGAAAATAACCCAAATTCTTACCATCCATAAAATCCATCCCCAACCCTACAAAATCCATCTCTAAATCCATAAAACTCATTTCCAATCCTAAAAAATCTACTTCCAAATCCACAAAATCCATCTCCAAATCCACAAAACCCATTTCCAAACCCACAAAATCCATTTCCAAACCCACCAGTTTGTTTCCAAATCCATAAAATTTGTTCCCAACTCTACAAAATCCCTCTTAGATTCCGCCAAACCACTCTCAAATTCCACAAAGTATTTTGAATTTACAAAATGCCCTCCCTCCCTACCACCTAACCTCCTCTCATACTCAAAATCAAGATACCATTCCAAATCCTTCTTATGTTATCATATCCCATTACATCTATAACCTCTTTCCTAATCTCGTGGTAGACCATTACAAGGATAAGGAAAAAATGAAGGACATAGCATGAGAAGAAGTTGTTGTCCATGAATAAAGAGATTATAAGGATCAAGAAATCTCATGGGATAGCGGATAATGATGCCTTGGGGTATGATGATCTGTGTGTTCACCCTGGAGTAGATCTATCATAAGGGTAAAAGGTCCATAAATTTAAAGTGTTCAACGGCATAAAAAATCCCATGGCTCATCTAAGCAGTTATTATGATCAAATGGTCGGGGTAGGAAGAAATGAGGCATTAATAATGCGCTTATTCAACTGAAGATTAAGTGGCGAAGCTTTAGATTAGTTCACGTCTCAGGAACTAAAAATATAGTTTGGATGGAAGGCAATGGCTAAAGGATTTCTCGATAGGTTTGAGTTTAACGTTGAAATAGTCCCTGATCGATACTTACTAGACAAAATTAAGCAGAAGAATGATGAGTGTTTTTGAGACTATGCCTTCTGTTGGAGAATAAAAGCTGCTAAAGTACAACCTCCCTTGTTTGGGAAGGAAATGAGATCGGTGTTCTCTCGTTCTCAGAAGGGAGAATTTTATATTAGGATGGTATTCGCGGTCAGGGCAACTTTCATAGATTTGGTAAACATTATAGAATCGCTAGAAAAAAGGCATTCAAATAGGAAAGATAGTCAATACCCCAATATCATCTAGGTCTTTTATGTTCCCAAAGAAGAAAAGAGAAGACGTTACTGCAGTTTCTACTGATTCTGTTGCTGAATTGAAAAAGAAATTCAAACCTAGGAATGTTCTTTCCTCTACACTACTACCAAGTTTTTAAGCTGTATTTTATGCCCAACCCTAGTACTAAGCTTTACTTCTGAATATATAATACCAATACCAAGCTCCACTTCCAAATATCCAATCCCAATACCAAGCTCTACTTTTGAATTTCCAATCCCAATACCAATCTCCACCACCAAATATCCTACCCCAATACTGAGCTCCACAGCCAAATACTTTACCTCAATATCAAGTTCCATAACCAAATTATTAGTCTTATGTTTAAGCTTCCCTTCCAAACAACCAAATAAACGTCAAAGTGTATCCAAATTATCATTAAGTACCTCCTCCAGCTAATTAAAACCATTATAACCCCAACGTCCAAACCTCAAAAAGAAACCTCCCCGAAATTTCAAGCCATTGGCTAATGTACACCAGTTGGATTGACCATTCTAAATTTATTTTTGTATAGTTTTATGTAAATTTGGAAATTCGAGAGTATAGTTTGCTTTATTAAAAAATAGTGTGAGTTGTTAATTTGAGGTAAGTTTGATTTTAAGCTTTGGGGCTTTCCTTTTAAATTTTATTTGAAAAAAAGAGTTTTGTTTGTGTAGTCCAAGTGTTGAGACAAGCATGTTCTTAAAAGAATCAATGGTCGTTGATCAGTTGCATAGATGTTATTTTAAGAAGAACACTAAAATTATAACCTCAAAAAGAAACCTCCCCAAAACGTCACACCATTGCCTGAAAGTTGCACCTAACTCCTTGGAAGATTGAAAAAATCTAGTTATCTACAACCTATCAAATCAAAACCTATCAATCCAAATTTTTGATTTTATCATGCCGACCAAAATTGTGCCTATCATTCAGGAGCGGCAAGGCATAGTACCGAAGATTGTATTAACCTAAAGCATAAGATTCAAGACTTAATTTACCAGAAGGTCATCACACTTCAGTCACCAACATCAAATGTCAACATTAATCCATTGCCTAATTATTTAGGAACCACAGTTAACATAATCAAAATAGAGAGTGAATAGGTGTCTAGCGAGACTATTACTAAGGTAGATTCAGAAAAGCCTAAAAGAATAGAAGGAGTAGAGAAGATAGAGAGAGCTATAGTTGCCTTAAGTTTCAATGAAAGGCCTCTATTTATAGTGATGATAGCCCCAACTCAGGTATATGCTCCACCACTACCTAGAAAGGAATTTATTGTAGAGACTGCCGCTACCTAAGGGATGACATGGTAATGCTATATTCCTAAGGATTTAACCAACATAAAGAATTCACAAAATAGGCCAATCACTAAAAGGGAGGTTGAAGAATTTTGGAGGCGTATGTAACCGAAAAAATATTCAAGTGTAAAGCATTTGGAAAAGACTCCAACTTAGATTTCTATTTGGGTGTTGTTAATGAGTTCTCAATACCACCGACAAGCTTTATTGAACATCCTAGATGAAGTACATGTTACCATAGGAATGAGTATTGAAAATATGGCCACAATAATAGGGAATGTTGTGGGAAGTTATAAGATATTATTTAGTAAGTAAGAGTTGCCTTTTGAGGGGATGCATAACAAAGCCTAACACATTATTATCAGTTGTTGGGACTATGGGATTAATCGAGTATTGATAAATGATGGATCTGGTTTTAACATTTGTCCTTTTTCTACATTGGTTCAAATAGGCTACGACATGGGAAAGGTTCGCCAAAGCCATGTTAATGTGCAAGCTTTTGATGGAGGCCAAAGAGATACTATAGGCAAAGTTGACCTGTACATCCAGATGGAACCCACTGAATTCAAGGCTAAATTTTATGTTATGGATATCCATCCTAGTTACAACCTTCTTCTTGGGAGACCATCGATTCATGGTGCAAAAGCGGTCTTGTCGACCCTTCATCAATTATTGAAGGTCATTTGTGAAGACCACAAGGTAGTCATTCAAGGAGAAGGAAGCCATTTGAATCATCCTAATGGTTATGTGCCTGTGATTGAAGATATCCCTAGGGGTAGTAATTTTTATATGGTTGAGGTTATGAATGCTACGGAGAAAGATCCAGTGCCCTAAATGCCAATGCCTTCTTTATACAAGATGATTGCGATTGTGATGTTAAGAAGTAGGTTCAAGCTTGATCAGGGCTTGGGTAAAAATTTGGAAGGAATTATTTAGTCCATTATGGTCCTAGAAAAAACATCTAAGTATGAGATAGGATACCAGCCAACAAAGGAAGATTAGATTGAAGATAAGTCACAGATTTGTCTAACAAACCGCTTCCACTTCTTTACAAGTCATTTCCTATGAGTGAGATATCAACAGATGATGGTTTGGGGGATGGAATATGAAATCTATTTGAGGGATGCAATGCTATACTTGAAGATTTCTCAAAGTCTAGTGGGGTGAGAAAGGTTTCATCAGGAAAGACTTTGCAGAATTAGACCTCCACTCCACTCATAATTCATCACCTATCATGGTAGATGAAATGGCAATTACTAAAACTTTAAAAATTATGAAGATCTGGAGGAGGCTCTGTGATCCACCCTTTTATGTCTCAAATTTCCTTTTTGTGTTTTCAAAAGGCATGGGCCCGTATTTGTGTAGGTCATGAGCCATAGTTTGTAAATATTTCCCAAATTTTAATGAAAAGGCCTCTCTTTATCTAAGAAGTTATTTTGAAATGTGATTATATTTATCTTATCATGTTTTATATCTTGTTATCATCTAACTTGGTTTGTTTGTTGTAACACCCAAATTTTCTGAACCGGAATGCTACACGGTGCTCATGAACCCAAAGGACCACAAGCTAACTTATGACTAATATCTGTACCTGTATACTGTATAATATACATAAAATGCAGAAACATGAACATAAAAGGCCATAAGGTTCGAACTGAATAAACGTCTGATAACAAAATATCTGAAAAAGGTATAACAATACCAAAACAAGTCATAAATACTGAAAATAATGAGATCTGAATATCTAATCTAACATCTAGTCTGAAAGCCTTTAACTGAACTAAATAAGGAGTTGAAGAAATATGTCTCCAACTAACTCCGTCTAGCAACTGAATACTAAATATAGCAATAATTATATCGTCTTCGAATGAGAAGGACTCACTGCAAACTCTAAACACTGAAATGCTACTGTTGATCTGGAGCTTATGCCTCTGAACCTATAGTGTACATAAGAGAAAGCACCATAGCGCAATTGCATCAGTACGTCTGAATATACTAAGTATACGAGTGATGTAGGCTAAATGCAAAGGCTTATATACATGAAAAATGCTAACTAATATGAATGTGAGAATACATACATGCATAAACAACTATAACTGAACACGTGATGATGCTGACTACTGAGTCTGAATGCTGATGACATGGCTTTACTATTACTGTGGTACTGAATAGATTATTGACTATTTTTAAAAGTTTAAATTATGAAGAACTAGTTTGAATGACTGTGTCTAATAGTCCTGAAACTAAATACTGGTAATGTGAGCTATGACAACTAATATAGCTGATATAACTATAATGATCGGACTAATCGATATAGCCGATGCTGAGCGACTGTATCTGATAGTCTAAGTTCTGATGGAACTATCTAAGTTCCATTCTACTTGGAGTATCTAAATTTGAGATCAGTCCTATCTAGCAGGTGATCATGAGTATACTGATAATAAGAATGATTTGACTTAGTCTGAGATCAGTTCTATCTAGCGGGTGATCTTTAAATCTAATGATTCTGATGCTGATTAATCATAGTTGAAATCAGTCCTAGCTAATGGTTTATGTTGAATTTTATTTACAATGATAAGCGTTGACTGTATCTAATAGTATTGAATCTATACTACTAAGCTGAGTTAATTCTTTGAAAGCCCTAATTCTGTAACTGAAACTGTGGGATGTATTCATCTAACCAACATGCCCTAAGCTAAGATGACTGGGGTCCAATCTCTGCCCTAACTAGAAGGTTGTTAGCACCGCGCCACCAGTAAAGACATCTGCTATGGAGTCAGTCTTAATCTAGCGGGTGACTCCTGAGATCAGTCCTATACATATAAAAGTGCTAACGGGTTACCCCTAAGTATGTCATTCCTATCTAACGGGTGACATCTCGTACCTATGTTGGCATCGTAGTTCTAGAACTTAGGGATTTCTTCTTGGGATCTCAGTCCTATTCTAGCGGGTGAGCCCCCATCCCTATGTTTGCTCGGTGCTGAATCCTACTCCCATCTGAAAGACACTGAACTGAATAACTGGGCTGAACTAAATAACATAACTGAATTGATTTGCTGAACTGATACTAATTAACTGAATTGACACTAGTGGTATTGTTTAGCGGAGCTAAAACTGAGTTTACTAGATTCTGATGGTGGAAGGAATATAATTAGTTCTGAGAACTGATTAAGAGTACTAAAGTTTCAGAGATTTACTGTGATTACTGAGTTTATTGAGCACTGAGATTACTGAGAATACTGAACTACTGAGATTACTGAGTTTTCCTGAGTCACATGACTGACTGATTTCTATAGATCGTGGCTTGACTGAGAGTATCATGAAAACATGACATGGCTCTAGGCTCACAGCTATATTTTTTTGGGTACAAGTACCCCCAGGACTCGATGGAAGGAAACTGACACACATGACTAACTTGATCATAAGAGTAGAGTCCATAATCCACAATATCATAAATAAGGGATTTCATACTAAGCATGGTTCTCAACAATCTATTTCATGGAAGGAAATTTCATACAACATGTATATACTTGCATAGCATTCAATATCATGCTCATTACATATTACAAC